>NW_009623733.1:3403-16139 GCF_000690535.1 Cariama cristata
GCCCCGAGTTGTGCAGTCTCTATCCTTTCCCACCCAGTTCTGTTCCCAATATCCTTCCCTCCTGCACTTTGTGCGCATCTTTTAGTGCAACCGAGAAATAACAGAAAGAACAAATAAACGCAACGTTAACATTTCTCTCCTTCTACCGTGACTAAAGGAAGGAAATCTCTACTGAAGGCATATAAACTCATACCCTATTAAGAACAGCTGCAAATAATTCAATGTTGTCAGAGAGCTGGTGGTTGCCAAAATAAAGTATCAGCACAAACCAACTGCTATGCCAGCTATTCTTAACCTTTAACCACCTTTCACAGAGATGGAGATCACTTTTTCAATACCATAATGTGCATTAGATAAATTAAGCCACTAGAAACCTCTCAGTCTTGAGAAAGTAAAGAAAACAAGAAAATAGCTTGAAATTATTTATTAAAGCTGTAATAAAAATCTTTTGGAAAGTACTGTCCATGCTTGATAAACTAGTGATGACCACACAAAAGTAGAGTTGCCCGAATTAAATCTCACTTAATTTCTAAATGAAGCACTTTGAAAAAATGGAAATAAAGGAAACTAACTCAATGGAGTTGCTCTGAAATGCCTTGGGGAGTAAAGCCCTCTGGGTTTACTCATATGTCTGATCTTAAGTTTTCAGTTTAACTCACAACGTGGCTCCTTCCTTGATTTGTTAGGAGACATACACTGACGTTAAACAAACAAGTAATGATAAAATGATAAAATGCCTCTTCTGTTCAAAATGCCCATCTCCTACTTCTCTTACTTGGGAAGAGAGGAAAGGTATCCTTTATGAAGGGCTCCCTGGGACATACAACTAATTTCATATTATTTTTTCCTTCTGGTTAACTATTCTGGTTATTTTCTTCTTTGAAAGCTCCATTTAACAAGTTAAACAATACACACCATTCAGATTCACCAACAGCACTTCTAACAAATTTCTTTTCCATGGCAATCAGCGTATTGGGGCTCTGTCCATGGGGAAGACTGATCAAAACCACCAAACTCCTTTTTTTGTTTTAGTGTCATTTTTCTGCAGCAAATGAAGACTCTTAATGCAACAGCTAAATCTTTGTTTCCAGATGAAACATTCAGGGTTTTGGTTTTGTTTTTTTTTTTTAAATGATAGGTGTTTTAAGCTTGGCTGCTTATAGTCTTTCCTTTGCCATGAGCAAGCTAACATCCAAACATCACCTGTCAAGCAGTTTCACCATTAGCATCATTAGAAGGCAGGGTGGGAAGCATCCCAGAGGGTATCTCAGGCTGGATTGCCAAATACAGAAACTCAGAGAGGAACAGAAGGGTAGGAAGAGCATAAATAAGACCTGTCATTGATCAGTGAATCAGACTTGCACTTTTCCTGAACATCCTGAGGATCTCTCCTAGGCACAGAGGAACGGTGATGGTTATATCCGCTTCACAAAGCTTTTTGATAGACATCAGGCAAACTTCTGCTCTTCATCTGAGATCATGTTCGATCACTGCGTGCTCTCCTTGCATTGAACTCAGACTCAGCAGGGTGTTGTACCTGAGCCACAGGCTGAGGGCACAGACTTGGGTATTTAATTTTACCCAACTCAGAAAGCCACCAAAAGCGATGGTCCCTTTGGGCAACTCTTCCTTGTGCCGCATTTAGCAATCATGCAGCCATGCCGTGAGTGAGTGAAGGGGGGTCGGGGTGTCAACATGGATGCAGAAGGGGAGGCCAGGGAGGGTGGGAGATGGGCTAGTTTTTTACTGAATCAACAAAATGGTCCAAGGAGCTAGGGAGCAGGAGAAGGCGGAGGAGGAGAAAGAGCTTGGCCATTTCTCTCGTCAGCAGTTTGCATCTAAACCATACGATACATATGGTGGAACCATACGATATGTCAATAAAACAGAACTGGCAGAAAACAAGTCTCACCACCCCGAGGAGATTTTTCTTTGCTGCACCCGGTGAACCCAGCAGGAGTGTGCATGCCATCCAGGACATTATTACCTGAATGAGAGCTCAAAATCCTTCCTCCCAGTCACACCCCTCCCAGCGCAGCCCCCTCGCCATGGTCCCACCTTCCCAACCGCCTGGGCACGCTCAGCCCCCGCAGCAGGAAGGCATTTCCTCCCCTTTGCTCTCTCCTCTAAAATCCCAGTTCCCTTGCTTTTGATTCACCAGTACTTGCCAACTGGTCCCTCAATGTATTGCCTTCCCTCATAGGTTATACATGGTGCAAGGTATAAATGTGAAAATATGATGCTTATTTTGACAGCTGAAGAACATAAAAAGAAAAACCAACTACACACACAAAAAAACCCCAAACAAACCACACACAAAAAGAGGAACAGCAGAAATAAAAGTGCATAAATCAATGGAGAGAAACCAGGAATAACGTTTCACAGACAGCAGACATTGGGCATCCTATTTAAAACAAGAACTCAGGAGCTGGAAGCACCTCACATTGAACAAAGGAATTGAAAACAAAACCCATTAGAAGCAATCCAGCCTTTGCTGAAACACATACGCATCATCATTAACAGCAGCAATTTGGCTCTTCATGTGTAATCGCTGCATGCTAGCTTCACTTTATAATCATTACGGCCATTAATGTCAAGAGGAATTGTGCACATGGGTACCGCGCGGTCCCCGTGTTGCTCCTCAGCCTGCAGCCTGTTTCGCAGAGAAACCCACCTCTCCCTGCTCCTTCTTCCCTCTAATCCAGCTCATGAGTGGGAACAAGGAAACAGCTGGGGCAGCTGAACAGAGCCAAATGCAGCAAATACTAATTCTTTTTTTACAATAGAAGAATTTTGTACTATTAAGACAGCACCAGAAAGGTAAGTTGTAACCATCTGCTCACACCATACTGAATTCAAGACAGTGCACGCCGAAGCAGTGCAAGGACAGAATCCATCGCAATCCATGCTTCCGATTTGGACAATTGATTTCACAGGTTACCATCATCTAAAAATGGCCACGAAGATTATGGACGCAGAAAATGCTGAAAAGAAATAAGCATTAATCCAGCATAGTTCATCCAGGATGTCCCACCTTCCCCTTTACACAACACATACGAGGGCAGGGGAAGCAACATATTCCACCTTCCCACCATTTTGACAATACCCTCACAAGCTGAAATTTTCACAGAGGAAAAACAACAACATATCACTGCAGTGTTCTAGGAAAGGTTCAGATAGAGCAAATAGCATTAAATCACAGAATCACAGAATGGTTTGGCTTGAAGGGACCCTAAAGCTCACCCAGTCCAATCCCCCCTGCCATGGGCAGGGACACCTTCCACCAGACCAGGTTGCTCAAAGCCCCATCCAACCTGGCCTTGAACACTTCCAGGGATGGGGCAGCCACAGCTTCTCTGGGCAACCTCTGCCACTGCCTCACCACCCTCACCGGGAAGAATTTCTTCCTCATATCTCATCTAAATCTTCCCTCTTCCAGTTTAAAGCCATTGCCCCTTGTCCTATCACTCCATGCCCCTGTAAAAAGTCCCTCCCCAGCTTTCTTGTAGGCCCCTTTTAGGTACTGTCATCGATGTATCAGTTACAATGCTCATCACCTATACGGTCGTTATAATCCTCAACTGACTGAGACACAAAACTACCACATACAAGGTTGAGCAAAATGATGATGCACATCCTTGTTACCCTGCCCTTAGGAGCTCAGATGAGCCACAAAACTATGAAAGCTAAGGTTTCTTCACAGATGAGCAAAGGCACCAGGAAGATTCCAGGAATCTAACTCTAGAACACTGAAGAAATTCATTTTACAAAAATGTCTACCATAAATAGGGAATAAACCACTCAATTGGACCAATACTTTATTTTCTAGTGCATCTTACCTTCTTTTCTAAGCAGAACAGACCAAGTCAGTCATAGTCAAGCCACAAAGGTACAAATATTTCATGTCAGAAGGACATGGGCAGACTTATTTCTTGAGGTGGACTTACTTCACCCATTCACTTCATCCTAAAGCTATGTCAAAATCAAATCCATCACTATAGCTACCAAATCTAAAGTAAGATTTCCCATAAAAACCTATAGAATTGTGAATTCCAAATGGTTTTGCCTTAAATAAAGGATCAGTAGAAAATGCTTACATATCTAACCTTTAATTCCCAGGTTTATAAAAAAAGCCCCTGCATTAGGTGATTCTTGCATAAGTTTATAATTCACTGCCAGTCCCTCATGCACTTTTTACTTCCCTCTTACAGAACCCCAGTTTGTATCCACATCATTTCAAGACACTTATTTTTGTTTTCCATTCCACAGTAATTTCTTATTTTGCTATCTTCCTTGCAATGACTTAAACAACATACTTACGAGTCCTTTAGATAAGGACATGGAACAGAATAGTCTTCTATTTTATTATTTTAGTATTATTTATTATTTAGTATTTTATTACTATATCAAGTATGATGTGACATGAGGCTAAGTTCTGTATCTTTAAGGACTATGGTTTAGTCTTCTATTACATTAGATCTTATTTTCATAACATATTTTAACTAGCAACGCATTTACTTAGGTCATAAGAATTCAAAAAAACCAGGCACTTCCATCTTTTTAAATAAAAGTTTTCCGGCTGATTCCATGCATCCCACCCCCAGCTAGAGAGGAAGAGGAAGGTCACAAACAGCTAGAGGGAATAAGTCTTCTACACGTGTGAGAACGTGCAAGCCAAGCCTGGTTCCTGGTTTGATATCTGTCCGCAAACCTTAACCGCTGTATCACTCAACATATTTAATGTCTCTGTAGTTTCCACCTCATTTTACTGGAAAAACACTTAATATCTGCAAAAACGGAAGAATGTGAAGACAAGAGGTGTAAGGAAAAGCCCTGTTGGGGCTGCAGAGGGCCTGAGCATTATCTTTTTAAACACACTGTGCTAACCCACCCTCCACCCTCCAGCGTCCTGGCCCTGGAGGTCTGGAATTTCATTATATCTATGAATATCTTGGTTACCAGAAGTTTCCAGCTCCTGTCCCTTGAAAGGTTAATAAATGATACACACACAAGACTGACTGAATCATAATCAAGATATGCTTGCATTTGGAAAAATCCCTACATTAAAACACTTCAGCAGTGCACCACCTCACAAAAAAAAAAAAGAAAAAAAAATGTGGCACAATTACGTGGGTAAGTAACTAATTGTTCAAAAAAAACCACAAACTTGGTTACACATTTTTATTTATTTATAATCAAAAGAAGTTCATTCAATAGTCACATCAAAGCGACACTCCATTTATCTAAATAAATTCTACCGCAACCGGTACCTCCTTTGTATGCAAAAAAGTACACTGCAATTACAAGTTAAGTGTTGTATTTTGATTTTTAATTTGGTTTAAAGAAATTCCCCATCACTGAGGAAAATTACTTGGCATTATAGCAAAAAATCCAAAATGCTGCTTTGCGAGTTAAAAGTTATCTTTCCATCAGTTATTTCAGCAGACAAAATTATTCTCCGCTTCCTCCAAAGACGAGATAACCTTTGCAATTTTTCAGTTGCTTCTTCCCATCAACATGCAGGTTACTATGGAGCACCAAACACCATCGTGGACAGATCACGCACCTTCACCCAGCACCAGTAAAACTGTCCCTGCTTTAGTGGTAAGTCATCTCTGAAACCATTTTTAAAATACAAGAAGGAAAAGCTCCATAAACTCCTGCAGTTTTAATGCAGCCTTCACAAAGACAGATCACCCACTCATCCTTCACTGGCATACCTGTGACCTCCGAAAATACTCAAGAAAAAAGTTATTTTTGAATATTATTTTTAGGAACCTATCACAAAAAAAGTTCAAAAATTACAGTCTTTAACATAGAACAAGTCACCAAACACATTTATGGAAATAAGCCCCTAAAAACACTCAGTGTTAAACACCAGATGACTTAGTCGTCGTAAAAGACTATCGCAAAGATATTTCATAAAAACACCATCTCTAAAAAAATCCATAAAAATGTATTATTAAACATATTGATATTTATGACAACATTTCTAATAAAAATTATTTTTATTTTAGAGCAAAATATTATTCATAAAGACATTCTCTTTGAGTTCTGAATTTAACATCCTTAGTTGTGGAAAAATAAAATTGTGATGGATACATGTTTCCATACTGAAAACATTTTGACAGTTGCAGATTACAGCTTTCTCTGCTCAATATCCCATTAAATATTTGCTTTCTAATTGCTTTTTGGAACATTTATCTAAACCTACTTCCTATTCAACGTAATGTGATAAACCCTAAACCACACCTACGATCTGAGAACTGAAGAAAGAAAATAAACTGTCAGGTATGTATTGCAACTGATGTTCTTGAAAAAGGAAAGTGAGGGTTATTTTATTATTACATATTCATATATATATATATATAAAATCATATATTCCTATTAAATGGAATAGGAATAACTCATTCTCCCACATCCAAGAATTGCTGTCACAGGAGATGTGAGATTCACGAGCAAGGTTCAGGATTTTTGAAAGCATTATAGAAGTTAGTTGTCTAGACACCGATACCCTTTCACTTATTGGAAAGAATCATGTGTTACACAGGAATATACACAGGAACTGAGCACTAACTACAAAGCAACTATTTTTGTATATGAGACAAGGATCTGGACAGTAAGAAAATAATACATCTGCAACTTTGACCTTGTTAGCGTTTTCACAAAACAAAGCCCCAGTTCTTTTAAAGGCTACTTAAGGGGAAATGAAAGCGGGGTCGGGGGGGAGGTACTGCTTAGGAGGGGAAAAAAGGGTTAGGACTGACACAAAGTTTCTGCCTGAAGCAAAAGGCAATGGATAACTTCAGAAACCAAGTTGCTGCGTACCACTTCTACTTCATTTTTAAGGAAAACAGTACTGTGCTCATAGAAGTAACAGCAGAGGTTGGGCTAGAAATGCAGATGCCAAAATCCCTTGGTGGCTTATGGCTCAGCTAACCCCATTCAACTCAACAATGACGACAGTGAAACCATTACAAAATACGGTAATAGGCAAAATTACAAAGTGGATTAGGAGAAAAGTGGTGATATTTTCTCATGGTTATCTGTATTCAGGTCTCTGAAAGAAAGCTGGTAAATCCACAAAAATAACAGCACTTATGTAATCAGTAAGTATTTCTGTTTCGGGTTGACTGAGGACAGGTGGCTTTTTGAAAATGAGCTTTAAAAATTGTTGCAGGGATTCTCAGTTTTACTAAGCAGAAGTTTGACAGGCTCTGTTAGTAATACATATAGCTTTCAATTAAAGCAGCCTAACATATATAGCTTATATAGCTTTTTGTATCTTTTTTAACATCTTTTTGTAGCTTTAAGGGCACAAGTTACATTAATATATCACATTTACATTATTTGTTAAACCCAAACTAGCTCCCCTAATGGTTTAACTGACGAAGCACCTTTTGTGCATTGTACCGAGGCTACCAAAATGGAGTTCCTTGCCCAAGACAGAGTCAATGTGCAAGTCAGAAGTTACTACTACAAAGCACTCAAAAGAAATGAGGTTGGAATTAGATGATCTTTAAGGTCCCTTCCAACCCAAACCGTTCTATGATTAAATAATTGTCACCCTCAGATATAAGACTGTACGATAAGAGAGGATCCTATTATTTCAGAAGATATATCACTTGGAAATGCAGCAGCTCATCCAGGTTGCACAGCAATGTATAAATTGTGAAAGCAGAAAACTTAATCAAAATCATGGCTAAAAGAAGTAGACGCTGCATTATGCTTCTTGCAGCAATAGTAAAATAGAGATGGCAGATACTTTCATCTATGTCCCAGAAAACTAGTTACGCGTGATATAATCTATCATATACACACACAGCAACACTTCTTAAAGATACCTATTTTATTTTAGTATAAGATTCTAAAAGGGGAAAAAAAATAAATCAGATTTGCAAAGCGATGAGTGAGTATGTATATCCATGTCCATGTGGGGGGCGTGTGTATATCAGAATTAACCAGATTAGATGCTAAGCATCTCTGCAGAACCTCATCTACCTGTTTCTTTAAAACGTCACGTCCCCCACCACATAAACAACTCCTAGTACTTCAGCCTCTGAAAACAAGCCAGTGAACATCATCTGCCCAGTCTGAAGAAACAGCCCAAACCTCGGTGGCTCCTGTCTTTTAACTGGAGAGAGATGATTACATCACCAACACCGAAGCGGTATTCAACTGGTAATCCAGCACAGCATAGACACACACTCAAGCCTCCCAAAAAACCAAGGGCACTAGCTTGTGATCTGTTAAAAGGAGCAATGAGAATTTCTTTCCCAGTATCCAGGCTGAAATGTCCAGGTTTCAACTCTAACATTTCCCATCCTTTCAGTTGGATTCATCTATTCAAATCCCTACACTTCTGGGCACAGCCGATGGGCACCATCCTGCACGACATCAGAGACCACGTCCTCCCAGACTATGCTTATAACATACATTATTTCATCAATATTTAATATACATACCTTCGCTCTGACATAAAGCTGATCAGCAGCCTAAACTTCAATCTAAATCTGAGCCCGCAAAATACAATCTTAATAGGAACTGTCCTTGCACTGAGTGCCTTTATGGTTGCCATGGATATTCTCCCACAACTAATTTTTTAAAATTTATTTATTTCATTAAAATGGCACAGTTTTTTGGAGAGGCTCTAGCAAACAAGAAGGAAAAGAGCCACCTCTGGTTCTTCCTCTGTCCAGACAAACATCACCTCTCATCTCAGTCCCCTGTAACAAGTTGCTATCTCCAAAGGGCTCAAGGGGAAACCCCAAGCCCCTCAGAAGCACACGGCCGCGGACAGCCTGCTTCCCAGCAGCACTTTGAGATCTGCGCTAGGTTTTTCTGTAAGTAAGTCTCACTAAGCTTTTCTGCTACAAATACACACGATGTATGTTTAGTTTCTGGAATAAAAATACACAAATGAAGTGAAAGGTCCCTTCCAGTCAAACCATTCTATGATTCTATGAAATACGTGTAAGTACAAAGTCATTTTTCAGCTGTTCTCTCCACCCCAGTATGTCCCATTGCTCTCCAAAGAAAGAGGAACATTTTTCTGTTACTTGGTATTTGCTCACCTCAGCAGCATTATGTGACAGCCCATACTAATTAATTTGTCACCAAGAACCAGAGCTAAGATCATTTGTGAGACCAGCACTTAAGGGACAAGGGGAAAGGGTAAAGCAGTTTTCAAACCTTTACATTATTATCTAATGACTGGGGAAAAAAATTACTACTGAATCACAGTCTAGCTTTCAGGTAGCCTAGAAGAAGTTTCATGGGTTCCTTTCAATAAATTCCCACATCACAAATAACAAATGGAAACAGGTCTTCAGCAGAGTTGACCATATCCACCTGTAAGATCCCAAAACCTGCAGAGCACGAGCGCAGAGAGTACTTGGCTGCTCATCACTTGTCAGAGTACGAAGAGGCAGCCAAGGGAACCATCACTCTCCTGGCATCGTCTCAACACAGCGGACTAAAACCATGGCTACCTGCCACTGCCCCTTTACCAAAAACATCCACACTAATGACAGGATGGAGAAAACACCGGTACTGCCTCTTGTTATGGTTTCCCCCAACTCCCATCACCTTCTGCAGGCAGGCTCCTCTCTTGCTTTGCCCGTTTTTGTGTCTTCCCCACTTTTTCATCTCTGTTTCCCATGTTCCAGCTACTGCAGCCTTCATTCTTCCTTATTTTCCGTGATTTTAGTAATTTCATTTTTTCAGCTGGTTTCCAACAGTTTGTATGTTTTTAAGGGTATGATTTACCTAATAATGAGGCTTAGCCCTGACTTCAGCCAACAGCATTCAGAAATATCCTGCTTTGGCTCTCAACAGCAAGCCAGAAAATCAGAGGTTAAGTTTAACGAGGTTTCAAGCTGAAATCCACTTCAAACATGCACATTAAAATTTCCTCATGCATACTCTGTGATTGTAGAGACCCAGCTTTCACCCTCTAACCAACCGTCAGTCCCTTTCAGCCTTTTCTCACATTTCAACCACAGTCCCTTTTCTTTACACTCAGTGTCTTACCCTATTCTTCTCCCAAAGACCTACCTAGACTAGCCACCTTATATGCTAGAGGACGACTAATTAAAATAACTTTTAGTTAAGCAGATAACAGAGTCTCTTTTCATTTTAGTTGAAATGATGATTTCCACCATGTATTTTACGTTCATCTGTATTTTGCCATACTTACGACTATTGTGGATAGCATGTCAGAGCACAGGATGACAGAGAAAGAAGCACACCTTCTCATCAGCTTTTGATTGAGAAATACGGTATAATGGACCCTCGTTAATGAAATTGATGTTAGTAAGACCAACATTGAATTATTAAATCATCGTGAACAAATTCCAGAACAAATAGCATAAAAGGATTCTTAACTGCAAAGCGTACTTTGCTCATTTGTGTTGACAGCTGGAACACAACTATAATTATTTATTATACTCTGTAAATTAGAACCTTTTTAAAAATATGAACCTTCATCATAGCATCATCCATTGCACTTCTGCTGAGCAATGCTGAAACCTGTTTTTTAATCGTTTTTCCTGAATTCTTAAGTGAGAAAATTAACAGAGATGTTCTAGTAAATATAACAAAGCTAGTGGCATAGTTAAAGTAATAATTTGTACCAATTTTCTCATAAGAGAAGATATCTTCCTCATAAAAATATAAGGCTCTTCATGACATACTTTTTCGATAACATGTGATGGTTTGGAGGGGGAGAGGAGACATACTGGGATGCTAAGGAGATTGTTATTAGCCCGACAGCGAATAATTTATGCCTATTTATACCACATTGCTTTCCAATGGAGTCTGCAAACTCAGACGGGAAGAGAGCGCAGAGTTGTACTTAGGAACAAGCAACATTTCACTAGTATTTCAAGGAGTGTGTAATTATCTTTTTTTATTTATTTTATTTGATGACAAGACTTCAGTATCACTCAGAAAAAAGGTACAATAACTGGAACTGTTTCGGCACTTTCAATGCGACAACAACTAAAATACAAGCCCGCATCTGACTTGGACCAAGACAGCATATTTGGAAGAAGAGTTCCAAGCCAGTGGGAAGCCACCAACCTAATCTATTTAGAGCTGGAGAAAGGTCACCTTGTACCTCGTAATCCAGGCTGATATGATCCAACGGAATCAGTAAAGCTGAACCATGCATCTTACGAAGAGTAACAGTTATATGCTGTATATATTTTGGGAGAAATAGCTAATTAAGGAACGACACATTGTACACTGAACCCGTTGTTAAGAACTGCCACTGTACTTCAGACAACGGTGACCAAAATATTTGTAGAATTAAAGAAAGATATATAAATCAGACTTCAGGCATTTAAAAAGACAAGACAATGTCTGTGAGCTTAGTGGGGGTTTTACGGCCTTTTAAGAAGCCAGAATTGACTCTGTCAGAGGGGACAGACTCACAATCGAAACGCAGCATTTCCTCTTTAAGTGATGTTAGAAAACAGGTCTATGCAAGTCTTGACGTGCTCAAATGACAATGAAAAATACACTTTTAATTATATTTCTGTAGTATGCTCTAGCCCAGACCACAACCAAGTCATTTTTATGGTGCATGTATATAAAACACAGCGTTCTAGCACAGCAAGCCAGCACTACATCAAGTTGCACAAAACTGTTGCAACAGTCTTCAGCGTTAGAATGCACGTGCCAGAGAGGAGGCCTTTCCAAAAGCAATGCTCCACCTCGGATGGAAGGGAAGGACCAAGCTAAGCACCTCTAGAGAAGTTCTGCCCAGCCCAGATCAGTGTAACGTTGCCGCCTTCTGCTTAAAAGTAAAAATATAGGAAAACAAGTTTCCTCTTCCCTGGAAATGTCGGCATATTGAAGAATAACCAAAGCAAACAAATCCCCCTAAGCTGTCGGACAGAGAACTGGCAGGTGCCAGGCAGCAATGGGGAAATGGGCTGGAACTGGAAAAGGTTACTGGCTGCATCCATTTCCTCAGGGCAGGATCAGCTCTGCCTACATCATTCTGATTTTTATTCCTTAAAGGCCCTTAAGGAGGAAATGTCACCTGGAAATATAGCAGAGTCTGCAGACTCCATCACTCAGCCTGCTCACAGAGATGCAGAGCAACATCAGACCTCTGCAAAACTTCCAGTTTGCAAGTGAACTGGTGACAACTGTGATATCCAGTAGAAAATGGAATTTTCCACTGAGTGAGAATAGTGAGCTATGCAAGGTCTGATGACTGGAGGACTGTGCTGCTGAGGAATGCAGAATATGATAAAGAAGAACAAAAACACTAAGATAAGAAGAGATTGATCTCCAAACTGGTCTCAGACAGTTGGGGTCCAGAAACTCATGAAATTGTATCCTTTAGATGAACTTAGCTCATTATAACGCTAAAAAACACACCCCTAGGTGGAGGTTTTAGACACAAATTTAGAAATACCTTAGTATAGTGAAGTAATTAGGTAATGAGGAGACATGAACAGATGATTTATTGTCAAATGCAATCATAGGTAACTAATCATTTGCTTTTAGATAATTTCTTCTTTGTTTCTATTGAAAAGGAGTTGCAAAAGCATGCACTTGGTGATTTCTAAATAATTAATGAAATAGGTACCAAAAGACCTTGTAGATAGAGAAAGAACGTTAAAACAAGTTGTGAAGGACAAAATGTTAGATTAGAAAACTAGCTAGAATTAATGAATGTCAGAGAAAGACTAAACAAAATGATTCACTGTGAGGTTCTGAT
>NW_009623734.1:0-26474 GCF_000690535.1 Cariama cristata
TGCGCGGGGTCCGCTGGGATGCAAAATAAAATTGAAGTAGCTTTAGTGGTGAAATAAATTAACGATCTCTTTACTGCTTGCAGCTCGCAGACCAATTCTGTAATGCCATTGGAGTGTTGCAGCAGTGTGGCCCCCCAGCCTCTTTCAGCAACATTCAGACAGCAATAAACAAAGATCAGCCTGCTAATCCAACAGAAGGCGAGTGTTTCTTTCTGCATCTCCTAACAAAACGTGAACGTGTTCTGACATAGTATGCTATATAGTGCAAAGTCTGTGCTCTGCTTCGTGCTCAGCAAACAATTCCACCAGTGACTGGTGGAGTGGTTGAAGTTAAGTCATAAATTGATGTCAGCTGCACTTGCTGCATAAGATTGTGATAGCAGAAAGGTAATCTGAAGTGTTAAGTAAGCATTACAATGTATTTCCTGCGCTGATTTCTTTGCGCAGATACAGGAGCTCTGCAGATATAAACCGTTGTAATAGGACTGCTACAAGAGGTTGTTAGCAAGTTGTCTGTTACTTTTTAGAAAGATTTAGTGTTAGTTTTACGAAATCATGCATGAATTTAAAATTCTCCATGTTATAAACTTTTGATTATTTGTGTTTCTTCATGTATCATCTGCTTATGTAATTAAGGAATAATGTCATGTTGAATCTCCCCATTGAGATTTGTGGTTTTGTTGTTCACTGTTTTGGTTTTATTTATTTTTTGAGAGACAAGAAACTGATCTAAAGACACTGAAATTGGCAAGCAAACTAAAAGTTCTCTCTGACATGAGAATGTCAAGTTAGTAGTTAAATAACCATGTTATTCTAATCATGACTCTTTTTTCTTTTCTTTTTTCCCTCCTTTTTTTTTTTTTTTTCACCTCCCCAAAAAATTTATGTGTATCTTGTATCAGATTAGGTTTGGCTATTAGGATATCAGGGGAGACTGGTTTGGAGCGCAGCAATGCACTTTCTAGGACAGTTGAATACTAGTTCTTCATGGGTCTAAGGTGGTTTGCTCTCCGATACTGGAATTAGTTGGAAGAGCCAGCTGAAAGGCTGGTGTGCTTCCTCATCTTATGTGCTGCTGTCCCAGGTGCCAGCACCAGTGTGGTGCCAGGAGCTAGAGGCTTTGTTAAGGTCTTAAAATGGTAGGTCATGACTGACTTCTGTTTTGATTTGTCTTTTCCTAAAATTCTGAACATAGTGACTTCAGAAAAATCGTACAGCCATGGTAGCGATGCTGATGAGGCAGAACAAAACTACCAGTTATGTATCTAAAACCTTAATAAGAAGGCCTTAAAACTCCTTACAGGTAAATCCTGTGGTGACACTGAATAAGCTATAAATGGATATGTTGGTTTTGTTGTGTGGGTTTGTTTTTTTAAGTTACAGTCAAGTGTACCTTTGAGAATATCAGTCTCTTCTATAGATTTTTGCTATTAGAAAGTATTTTCTCTCTTGCTTCCACAAATCATTCATGAACCAAGCAACATAAACTGATATGTAAGATCTTAAATTATAAATTAAAAGGGATGTTTCTGTATTTTAGTGGTAGTAATGAACTTAAATTGAATGGATGCAATTCCATATGGAAAGGTTTTGTTTCTGGCTTATGGTGCCTCTTATTAAAAGTCCATGTGGTTCTTTCAATGATATAGCAGCTAAATTAAGGTCTGTTATAAACTTCCAATCCTTTTCCATTTCTCAGGGGCAATTTAACTTTTTCTGTGGCTGAATGGGAATTCTTTTTTCTTGAAGTTAAAAAACCTGAAATTCTTTCACTAATCATCTGTTGCTTAACGTGATTTAAATAATCTATCTCTTTGAATCTCTATGTTGTTTCTAGTGTTATTTTTTTTTGTCTAGTGGCAGATTTCAAGGCAAGGATCGAAAAGTTAAATGAGTTTCTAGGTACTTTTCAATACTTACTGTAGTATCTAGAACACTTAATACTGGTATTAGTAATTTCTTAAATGGCTAACCGTGACGGAGTTCTAGCTATTCTCTCATTTGTACAAAGCCCAGCCCTTTGTGTAACCAGTTACCTTGTTTAATATAGGACTGGAATCAAACTGCCTTCATCTTTTAATATGGTTGAGTTCCCATCAGTTGTGATACTGTTGTTTTCTTCATGTAGGAGAATTTTTAACACCTGCATACTTCAAGTCTGTGGAATTTTCTGTGCTGCGTATGCAGAATTGTGCTTATTTCTAATAAAGTACTGAGTAGGCTGACTTTTCTTTTTTAAAGAGTACGCCCAACTGTTCGCAGCATTGATTGCACGAACTGCAAAAGATATTGATGTTCTAATAGATTCCCTGCCTAGTGAAGAATCGACAGCAGCTTTGCAGGTAAGAGTGTTCTTAATTAAAATGTCAAAACGTAACTGAAGACAAACTTCTTCCTTTTTTAAAACACATTTTTTTACTCTCTAGGCCATGTAATCTTGAAAAATGATGTTAATGTAAGCCTGAATTTTTCATGAGAATAGCCTGTGATTACTTCATAGGCTTAGTAGAAATACTGAACTTGCATCTAATTCTAAATAAGATTATACACAGAGAGAATATTTTAAACTTAGTTTTCTGTTAGAATGTTTAAAAAACAAAAAAAGTGCTTTTATCATAACACCATAGTACTGGAAACTGTGATCCCTTTTTTTTCCCTCAGCTGTTCAGATATTAATACAACAGATGCAACAGTACTGACGCATTGTGAGGGTTTTGTTGTTTTGTTTGTTTTTTTTTTCCCTTGGATAATCTTTCACATTCTGTCACTCATTAGGAGCGTGTTTCATTTTATAGCTGCAGAGCCAACACTTTACTGAAGCCTTTTGTTCTTCCACAATGTTTGTGGTTGTTAAAGGGTTTGCAGGGTATCCTTGAAGTTCTCCAGCTCTGCCACAAAATAGTTCTTTCACTTTTCAGTAATAAGGTGTCCTTCTTTGGACCAGCCAAACTTGGTGCTTTTATTTCTTGCTCCTTCTGTCTTTAGACCAGAGGTACTCTAGGAAGAGCTTGGGAACAAAGCAGCTACTGGCCAGGCAGCTGTTAGCAGGTGCAGCCAGTATCACAGCCTCCGTTCCCTGCCTTACAGGAGCTGAACTGCTGCAAACAGCTTGTCAATCTTTTCACAATACTCAGCTGTTTCTCACTACCAAAAAATGCATTGGGCCCACAATTCAAAGAATACTGCTGTGTTAGGTTTGTGGTCTTTTTTTGCTGTAATTTCTACAGATCTTGCCTATTAAACAGCATTTTTTTTTTCTTTTTGACTCTAACTGCTAGATTTACATCAAGTATTTTCTTTTTAGAATGCAACAAGGATGCAAAGAGTGCTGTTTCTGTGAGAACCCTGGAACTGCTTTAAGGTCACCTGAAGGTTTTACACCTGGGTTGATAATCTGTAACTATTCAAAGGCATTTTACAAAAGACTAATACTAGAAGTGCTTGCTGGGCCAAATACAAATGACTTGACACTGACATCACATTTGGTTTTAAACAGAGGAGGTTAAATTTGGAAACATTACTAGTCACAATAATTGCTGAACATACTAACTGGGCCTGTTAACACCAGCATAATTTCATGTAACTGTGTATTTAATAGCTGAAGAAGCTTTCCTGCTGCAGACAAATTACAGGCTTCTTCCATGATTGAGCAGGGTCTGATGATAGTGACAGCTGATGCAGGGGAAGCAGGGTGCTCCTGAAAGAGGAGCTGGTTATCCAGTAGGGGCATGCTCGCCTTAGAGGTAATACTTAAATGGTTTCTTGCTGTGTTAATGAAGAATCTCGTTTCACGAGGATTTCTGATCTTTTTTGTTTGGTGTGGTTTTGAGATAAGTTAGCTTGGATTCCATCATTTACTGATTCTAGTTTTGATTTTTATTTTCTGTTGTTTAATTTGGTGCAGTATTAAATATTTTGACATTCTTTAAAAGAAATGTTTTGAAGGTGCTTGAGACACTCTAAAATACACGGTATAGATTTTGCTGAGAAGTGGTAGATAGATACTTGGCTAGTAGAGATGTACTTAGGCTGATCTATTTTTTTTTTTTTATATACTAAGGTTGTCTTGGTATATGTTTCAAATCTGAGGCTTGTCTTAAATGATAAAAGGGGCTGCTACACTAATGCCCAACACGATTTACCTGTCCCTTTGAGTTCCCTTGTGGTGAAGTTGGCAGTACGTATTCTGCTCAGATCTGTTACATGCAGTCAACTATTGAACAACTGAGACTGAAGTAATCAAGCTGGATTCTAAACTTCAAAATTTTACCTTTTGCCATCTTCCTTCTCTCACCCTTCCTCCAAGGGCTCTCAAGTCCTTCGTGCATATAGTAACCTTCACTAAAGACATCAGTGTTGCAGAACAGAAGGTGAATATGTGGATAGAAACTGCCAGTTAGTTTAAGCATGACTTCTTAAGGACCTGTATAACTGCTTTAAAAAATATAAATTTGAAACTATTTTGTTTTGTCTTTTCTGTTACCCAGTTAAAACAAGTTTTAGTAGTTTTAAATTTGTAAATATTTTAAAGTACTAAAATATTTTGAAGTTAAAATGTTTTATTTCACTAAATTTTGTCTAAATGAAAAGCAGTTTGGTTCTGAAACAAAATACTGAAGAAAAAAGTTTAAATAATACACTTTCATCTGAAATATCTATTTAACGGAAAGGTTTAAATAAGTTATGCTTACATCTTGCTGAGCACCCTTCAGTAAGGGAGTGGGGAGGGGGATAGATACTGACTTCTCATTAAGGAAAGCTGTACTGAGCCAAGAGTTGTAATACGAAAGAAGCTCACATCTCTGCTGGGGATTTTTGTGTTTACTCCACGTGGATACGCAGTGTTTTAGGCTGCAACCTGTTACGAGTTGCTTTGAAGTTGCTAGTATGTAATTCGGGGGCTAAAAGAGAATCTTTCCCTTTTTGAGGGAGTGCTAATTAGTTCCATCACCATCCTTTAATAGGAAAGTCCATTTTGTATTATATTTGAAGATCCTTACTTTTCTCCCTTTTATGTTAAAGGCTGCTAGTCTGTATCGATTAGAAGAAGAAAATCATGAAGCAGCGGCTCGTCTGGAGGAGGTAGTTTTTCGTGGGGATATGCTGCTGGAGAAGATACAGAGTGCACTGGCAGATATTGCCCAGTCACAGCTGAAGACGAGAAGCGGGACGCACAGCCAGCCCCTTCCAGACTCGTAGGACCGGGAGGCACCGTGGCCCCGCAAAACCCATCTGCTGCAAGTCATGTGGAAAAAAACAGCTTGCTCTCCGCAGGGAGCTGTAACACCCAGCCCGGCTCTTGGGGGACTCTCGAGTGCTCTAATCGTCGGTAGCAACGTCTTTTATCAAAGCTCAAACTGCAGGTTTTGTATGAGAAACACTTTTACCGTAGAATTGGTGGTTCTGTTCTAGAATTACCTGTATTGATGCATGTTTCCTTGACTTCAGATATTAATTTCTGAGCTTTCTTTTCTGTTCATAAACATGTCTGACTTCAATCTGATTTGCTATCTTGATTACCTGGCTTTAGTCCCTAAAGGGAATTCAGAAGGAAAACATATTAAAAGTATTTGTGTAACTTGCTCATTCCTACTTTCAAATATTTATGTTCTTGGTGTATTTTTTGTAAGGCTTGAACAGGCACACTTGAATTTGCCAGAGTTCCATGGAGACAGTGCTAGACAATGATGGGAATACAGTGGTGGCCATCTGTTTTAATTAACAGAAATGATAATTAAACATTTGTATTACTACTTGGCTGGTTTACCACCCTTTACAGAGCAAGTAAAGGGATAAGTAAACTCTAACGTTTGCAGAATAAGGGTTCTTGCCATTGGCATCTTATTTTTTAAAAAAATAAATCTGCCGGTATCTGATATTGGCATTTATTATTGGTTGTAATTCACAAATGGGTCTTTGACTCCATTATTGCCACTGATATGCTTACTCTTACTTGCTTGTGCCATATCTCTGCTTCTGCTGATATTCTGCATTCTTGTGTCAACTGGTGAATGCCTCTAAAGCAGACAGTAATGAGGAAGCATTGGATGACTGGGAAGAAATTAGCAATGAGGAAACTGAAAATACCTTATTACGTAATGTTGCTTTTCAGTGTAAGCAGTGGCTGCCACGTGAATGCTGTGATCATAAGCAGCAAGAGGCCTGTCATCCCCAATGTGCTCTAGAGATTTTTTTGTTTTTATCTTCACACACTGAATCACCGAATAAATTTTTGCTCCTCACATTAGGACTACAGAAATACCAGCATCTCTTTTTGTATTTGGGGAAAAAAAAAAACAAACAAACCAAACCAAAACCAATCAGATAATGTAGGGTTCAATGTGTGAACTTGGAGCTGAACTGTTAGTCATTTTCTGTATTTTTGAGTTGGCAGCCTTCGCATTACTGTAGGATGCTCTTTTATTGCCACATAATATCTGCTTATTTCCTGATCAAAACTATCTAGTTCTATATATTGGATTATTGGATATACTGTCATTAACTTGAAAGTTACACATGTTGCTTTTGCATCTAGACAGATAAGAGCACTTCAAACATGTCTTTAGCGTGCTGATTCTTAAGGAATTGGATGCAGGCACTCACTAGACTGCACTAGTGAAAGGAGGAGTATAACATGGCACAGGATACATCTTGTATACAGCCAGTTTTGAGGATTAAAAAATACAAAGCTGTTCCTACCCGTAACAAATACTGACACTAAAGTATTTAATTAAATATTTAATATTATTTTGTCAAATTTGTACCTCTGTAGTCATAAACTTGGTCTGCTATTGTGAGGCTCTTGTACTCTCCAGATTCTACAAAAGGAAAAACACTTGGGCAGGTGAACAGGCTACAGCACAGCCCAAGTTCTGTAATGAGATCTTGATTAAGAATAATGGGGCTATGGCAATTTACTAAGCCATGTAAATATGCCCATGTCCTGGGGAGGCTGAGGGGCCGGGTTTTCATTGAAGTCAGTTGTGGGGCCTGGTTTTGTTTTCATTTTTTCCTGGAAAAATGGCATCCAGTGTATCTCAAGGTGGTTGAGGGGTGGGTTGGATTTTTTATTGTTGGTTGTTTGCTTTTTAAACTAGTGGACTTAGGAAACTTAGGAGTGAAATGTTTGGGCTTTGTGTTTTGGTTTGTTTTTATTGAGATGTATTAATTTGAGATGCGTACGTTGCTGGAAAAGGGGTTAGATCTTCATAGTAGATTTCCTGGTATAGCTTAACATGTGGATCACCTGAAACTTGTTAACTTGAAAACTTTTGCTGTGGGAGATGGTGTACATCTTCAGCAACAATACAATTATTTTAATTCCATATCTTTCTGGTTTTCATACTTGAAAACTGCTGCATTTCTGCATTCTGATAATGCCTGACTGTAGAAGCTTTTTCTTTTTGTTTATTTGAATATGCTAGCCCACTTTATGTTAAGGTGTGTATTGGTAACAAAGAGTTAATCGCACTTAGAAGTAAACCTTAAGCAGAGGTATAAGCTCCCTGGTAAGTATGTTTGTGTTTTCACTATTTTATCTGTGTCTAGTTTACTGAATATTGCCAATTTAATAGAGATGCAGTTTGTGATACAGTTAAGCAAAAAAGAGCAATTTTGGCTCTTGCTTTATTGTGTGACTTTTTTTTAAGAAATAATGTAATGCTTCTGTGAGTGAGTAGTACTGTAAGATACACGACCCCACTAGTTCTTCTATGTGGTGTTGCTGGACTAGCTGTTGTAAATCTTTACCTGCTCTTTCATAGTCTCCAGCTCAGTCAGTAAGGTTGTGTATCTTTTGTTGGGCTCTGACACGAAGATGGGGGAAAACCACCGATTGCTACAGCTGTCTAATGGACAAAGCATTAGATTGGGGCTTGGAGATGTGGATTCCTTTCCCCTCTATCATAGATGGGCTGATTTGTCCAGCCCCTGCTGTTGGGGTTTAAAAATACCTGGTTAAAAAACAGTGTGTAATGGTAGTGATCTCCTTAGGTGGTGGGTACTCATTCAAGAATTGTAGGGCATGCAGGATTACTGTGTCCGTACCAGTTAGTACCCTAACTTTCATTAAAAAAAAAAAAAAAGGGGGGGGGGGGGGAGGGAGCATAAAGGCCTTTGGAAAAAGGCATTGCATCTTCGTGCAGAAGTCTGGACTGTCTCCAAACTTTTAATACTGAAGAGAGGGAGGATGGGGGAGAAAAGCCCTCTGTAACAGCTGTTAACAAACATATCAGCTTACAGGCAAGAGAACTGTACAAGGAAATTTTGGTTGAGCTGAGAGAATAAATGGAGGTAAAGCATTATGGGAAGAAAACAAAAGTATTGAGCAAGATATAAAATGGTTCTGCATATTATGTTGGACAAGCAGTACTGCCCAGTGAACAAATTGTGCTTTGAAGAAAGATAGCACAGAGCATAATGGAAAATTCCATTGAAAAACAATCTCAACCACTTCAAATGAGCAGGAGCATCTCATGCTGAGAATCCATACAGCCCACTGGCAAACATGTTGGAATCAATTTAGTAAATATAAGCGGCTGATCAAAGCCTAGTATTCTTTACTATAAACAGCCATGCTTGGAGGAAAGGAACACCTCGCAGCAGCTGTTCTCATTTTCAGATAGAAGAATATTTGTACACTTCTTTTTAAAGATACTGGAAAAAGTGCATTAACAATATTTTAGCTTCCTGTCTTTATGAAGTTAATCCTGGCTTACTATTGCAGATGAGCTTTGGAGATCTGGGAGCTTCTGCTGTGTGTGGCATGGGGAGGGTGTCCTGGCCATCCCCACAGAATTGATATCAAAAGATTTGGGGGAGTTTGCAACAATGCAGGCCAGAGGCTGCCTGGCTGGGGGGCAGCTCTGTCAGAAGTCTTGGCAGACAGCAAGCTGAGCGTGAGCCAGCAGCTGGCCCTGGCAATAAAAATGGCCAACAGCCTCCTGGGCTGTATTAGCGGGAGCGCAGCGAATAGATCGAGGAAAGTGATTACTTCCCTCTGCTCAGCATGTGTTAGATGGCATCTGGAACACTCTGTAGAGTGTTGGGTCCCCAACATCAGAAAGATATTGATAAACTACAAGTTCAACAGAAGGCCACCTCAACGGCATGGGCTGGAGCACCTCTCTCATGAGGAGAGGCTGAGGGAGCTAGGCTGGGAGAAGAAATGGCTTTGAGGGCACCTAACAGCAGCCTTGCCCATGCCTATGGGGAGGTTATGGAGAAAAGAGGGCTGGGCTCTTCACAGTGGTGCATGGCAGAAGAATGATGGATGGTGGATGTAACTTGAAACAACAGAGGTTCAGACTGGTGACAAGGAAAAGCTTTTTCAACATTAGGACAGTTAAGTTTCGGAACATGGTCCCCAGAGAAACTGGAAATCCTGAGAGGTTTTTCAAGACTTGGCTGGATAAAGCTCTGAGCAACACTGTCTGGCCTCACAGCTGACCCACCATTGAGCAGGAGGATCCAGAGAATCATTCAGGTAGGAAGGGACCTCTGGATCCTAACGGTTTCAGGAAGAACCAAGAAAGTATTAAGGAATGTTGTTGTCGCCTTTCTAGAAAGGCAGATCTGGAGGAAAGAAAACTTGAGTATCTGGTATCGGCCTCATTCTTATTGATGAGATTTTGTGATGTCTCTGCAGTGGGAGGCCATGGAGTTGACCTTACATGTGGTGTGAAATTCCATGCTGTAGTGACCCAAGTTTCTAACAGGTGCCCTTGGAGAGCATGATATGCAAAATCCACATCCTACACTTAACAGAAAATCGATCTGTCAGATGATGCTGACTCAGTATTAGACAAAGGCAGACTTCTCTGAAGAAATTTTATTTGTGTTTTATATAGCTTGTTATGTAGTGTTACATAAGAAATAATGAAAGCCCTATTTCAGGCACCAAACCTGAGACTAGAGCAAAATTTTTATTCTAGCTTTTTCTTTCAAATCTGTGGAAGAAAGTTTGAATTACTTTTATCGACTTAAGAACAAATTGATTGACTGACAGGACTGTTTTACCTCTAACCCATAGGACTATGTTCTAGCAACAAAGGGCACAGAAAACAGTTGGCAAATAAGGTGGGTTTTCATGCTTCAAATATGCAGCCACCGTTTTACGTGCTTGCAATAAGCAGCATCCATGGTGGAAATGATCTTCAGGAAGTTCTTGTCTGTTTTAATGTAGTTAGTGTAACATGCTTTGTAGGAGTGTAGCTTCATTACACGCTGTTTGTGTACACTTACATGCAGGTTTTATATTTATTTTTGTTTCTTGGAAAGCCTTGTAGTAAACCTGGCTTGTTCATGGTAGCTAAACAAGCAGACCAGGAAGTTTATATTCTTGCTGCTGCTGTGCTCAACCAGCACAGACAAGTAGCCAAGCATGTTCAACTCCTGCTCTGAGCACAAAAGGGCTACCTATTTTATAATTGTTTAGACCGTCACCATACTTCTCCTCAGTTTCTGTTTCTAGCTAATACTCAAGTAGCATAGCACAACAGTACAAGCAGATCTTCCCCTGACTTAACTTTATATTTACTCACTATAAATATTACCAGGATCCTGGATTTAGCCTCTTCAGCCTTATATGCATCACTGAAGGCGTAAATGAATTGATTTTGTGAAGTGGAAATTTGTAGCTGAGTAGAGACTCTGCAATTTGGCTGCACAACATCCTTTCTCCACCCTGCCCACTTAAAAAGAGAAGATTGAAATACAAGCCTCCTTTCAGGAGACAACATGCTTCATTCTATGGCTGTGTGGGAAAGCAATTGACTACACGTTAACTTTCCACAAGTGACAGAGAAAAATCATAATTGTTTTCCCAAGTCATGATCCAAGGAAGAGAAACCATATTCATAAAGAGAACAACACCTTTGAAGCTAAGAGCTTAAAAGAAGAGGGCTGTTGCACCAAGACCCTACTAAGATTGTGGAGGTGGGGCTTCTGCATGTGTCTGCAGAAAGATGAATAGGAAGAAGTAACAGTCTGCTTGCTGGGTGCCTTCAGTTGGGAAAAATGGGAAGGCAAATTTTACTTCAATGCTGTAGAAGAGGGATGTTAAAGGAACAATGTCAGGACAGTCAGGATACAATTGTACACAACCTAATAAAGTGCACCTTTCTGAATGAAAAAAATATGGTTCCCTCTCTCTGCTTCCTTTCCAGAAGTATCAGAAAAAGGGTGAGTTCTGTTAACAGCCTGCCATTTTATTTTGAATGCTCACGTCAACAAACACTCAATATGAGCAAGTATTAATTTTGAAAATGGGGCAGGTTTCAGATTCTGCAGTTAGATAAACTGCTCCGCACATGACAGTGAGCGCTCTATGCATTTAATGAACCTGCAGTTGAAAGGAGAGCTTTGGCAAACGAGGTTTTTCACTTGGTGGTGTTTCAAAAATTGCAATAAGCTCCTGTCAGAAAGCTTTCTCTTGTGTGGCGATGCGAGAGGGTGCAATAATTTATCCAACTTCTGCTGTAAAAAAGCCAGCAGAATTGCCCAGCTGTTGTCAAATGGCATTTGATGGAGACGCAGCAGACCGTTTATTTTGGTGGGACTAGGTTCATGTGTGTGTAAAGCTAAGGAAGCATCCTAACTGTCCTAGGCACAGTAAAGTGGGATGTATTCCTCTCTGTACATTTACTGTGTGATTTACGAAGGAAGAGGCACACTGCAGTGAAGAAGAAAAAACATTTTAAATGACTTCAGGGGCAGTGAGTGAGTATATAACATTCACCTAGCATTGGACCTCCTGGTGAGGTACCTCTTCCTCTCTCATGGGGCTCCCACTGCATGGCTCTCCCTACAGCATCACAGTCAGGGCTGGGGCTGCAGTGTGGACATGCCTTTACCCTCATGAATGTAGAAGCCAAGTCGTACCTAAATTATGTTCCTAAAGGAATCTCCTACAGGATGCACAATGTGGTCCTTCTTCCCCAAAAGTCACTGAGTTTGAATGTAAAACTATCCAACTGGTTAAAATTACATGGTTTTAATTTGTACTGTGGGAGCCAGCTATGAAAAGGAGCCTACCGTTGATCTGGGTGATGTGTTCCAGCTTGCTTTAGGTATCCAAGAGCCCAAACCACACTGTTTAGCAGTCACTGTTAGCAAAGGAGAGCTGAAGTTCATAGGCACCACAGAAGTCCTGAGACTTTCAGCATGTCAGACAGATGCACAAGTAGCACAGAGTGGGACCTGTCCTTGCTTATGCTGCAACAAGGGGAATCCTTCCCGTGACTCCAGCAAGCTGTGGAGGAGGCCCCTGGTGTGCTTAGAGGGAGTGAAATCCTCTAAATGAGGCAGAATGAGCAGCTCTGACTTGTTTTGGTGTGCTCAAGGGTGCAAAGTGTAATCCTACTCATTGCAGTAGTATTTCTCAGCCGAGAACCATTGTATTTGGCTGCTTCCCTATCTTGCTTCCTCTGCAGGTATTTTGCAGCAGCTGCAGGTGAGTGAGTATACAGCTGCATTCACCTGTGTGGGTCCTTCCACCTGGTCCTTAATTGACCAATTAAAAGTAATTAATCCCTGCCAGCCTCTCTAACAGGAGAAGGAAGTCAGGTGGTGAGGCATGCTAAAAGGCACTGTTTTAACCTTAGGTGTAGCTGTGGAGTAAGGGATCAATTTTCTTTTCTTGAAAGTTGTATTGTGAGCTTGTATTTATGATTTAAGAAAATTGCTATGCATATGTAGATGCCAGTATTCCTTAACTGTGTTACTTGTTATTTATGACTAAGTCATATTTAATTCTCTGTTGTGTAACAGCAGATATTGACCTCATCTGAAGTCCTGACTTTGATGGGCTTTGGCATAGACTGTAAATTGGTAGGCTAAAATGTGAGAAAAACATTTATTCCAGGGAAACCATCTCAGGAAGAATCCTATGGAGCAGCATCAGAGATGCATCTGATCATTTAGGGTAATTCAGTGATAATATTTACCACAGTAAGAAAGATTATGCTTATACTCTGCACAGCTCTTTATGATTGATTGCTGCCAGAATAAAGCTGCAATAACATAACTTCTCAAATAATGAAGTTAAAGTGTAAACAGGTTGTAGTCTGCCTTGTAAAGGGAACTTGTGGTTCATTTCTGTTGATAACATCTGACACTGAGGTGTGGCAACTACAGTTAACTGTACGTCTTCCAGACTTAGCTGTCTTCAGAGCAAGTCATGTTATGATTTATGGCTTTTCAGAGTAATGTTTTTTTCAACCCAACCGTGAACACGGCTAGAGCTGGGTGGGGTGCATGAATGCCACAGCTTGCTTTGAAAACTCTCCCTGGTGCTGTACTGGTTTGTCTGAACCACAGGTTCAGGGCTAGACTGGTCCTGAAATTTAAGTTCAGGAAGACATCAACCCCAGTCTTAGTGACAGGGATTGTTAAAATTATTTCTTACCTCTTTATGACATGGAACTGGATTATTTCTTAGGATTATCCAGGCACTTTATCTAACTGGTTTCTTACTACTATAGGGAATAGGTACCTTAACAATGCCATTGATCACCTGTGCTTGCTTCCTGTGGTACTCTAGTATTTGTGGCTCTTGGTCTTTGGTGCTATAGCCTTGTGGTATGAGATGCCGTTCTGTGGTTTCAGTGTTTGGGGCTGTGTGACTGGATGCTTCTGAACTAAATACCACGTGATGGTGTGCAATTGGTCTTGCTCACCCTGGCAGTCCCTTTCATTTTCATCCCATGTTTAGTCTTTGTTATGGTACTTCCGATCTAACCTACGCACAAAACCTGACCTCTTTGGTGTTAACGGTCTGTCACAGAGATTTATTATAATACCCCACTGAGGTCAAGGGAATGTCTTTTCCCAGAAATGGGAGTGCAGGACTGCATTGGAGTGCTTGCAAGGAGACACTGCACTGCGGAACTTTTAGTTCTCTCTTTTACTTATGATTCATAATCCTGGCGTACTCAGGAACTCCTATACCAGACACAATAGAGCCAGCTGTTGCACTTGCCAGAAATGCATTGTTCTGCTATTTTAACCCTCCATAAACCTACACTGATGAAAGAAGTGTGTCAAAAGTGATTGCAAGGAGGCACGCTTCCTTGTTGTGCCCACTCTGGACTGTCCCCAGGAGCTGGATTCCTTTCTTTCAAAATCTTCAGGTCAGTCCTTTGAGAGTACATCTTCAGGTCAGTCTCTTAGTGTAGAAGAACAGCATTTTGAAGTAAAAGAGTCTATAGTAGAGACTGTGTTTAAACTGTTTGTGGTCACTTTTGCTTGCAGTTTTCAGGGGATACCCTAAGCATTGCTTTGTAAAACATCCTTCAGGTCCCATGCCAGACTTTCCTCTCAAAGATATTCCACCTTGCCTGGAATCACTCAAGTTGTCATTAATCCAGAAAGACAGATTGAGAACACGTAGATGTGCTTCATACTCTAGTATGAGTCAATATATCCAAGGAGAGGAGGAAAGATGCAGCTTCCAGTCCTTGCACAAATGAAAACACAGAGTAAAAGTGCTGCATCAAGAAAAGGGATTCAAAGATTCACCGCTCCAGAACAGTCTGTAAACCTAACGTTAGGGTTCTGTACTGGAAGGTGAGTAGCCCAAGTTCAAATCTCAAATCCTTTCAGTCAAAAAGCATTGAATATAATACATAGTAAACTTTGGGGCCAGATAGCAACTTAGGATGGACAAGGAAAGGATTGCTGTGTGGCATGGAAAGGACAGCAAAAAAGTATTGCAGCAAGAAAATGGGGATGTGGTAGTCCCTTGTTGAGAATCAAATTCTTGAATAACCCATTTAGTTGAATTGTGTGTCCTGACAAGTGAAATATCTGCTTAGCATCTTACTCAGGAGACTCATTCATTCTGAACTGGAATAAAGGGACAGCGAATTATTTTCTCTGGCTGAGATGAAACAGTCAAGTATGGCTGTTACTACCTCTGCTATTTGCTTTGCCATACTTTCACCTGCCATTTCTCCAAAATGAGGTTTTCGTACAAGAGACTGTCCTGTCAGCTTGAGTTCATGATTCTCTGGCAAGTCAAAATAAATGTAATTAAATATTAAGCAACTGGGCAGGCAACAGTGGAATGAATACCATGGGTCTTGTACACGTCTTGGGGTAAGATTAGTTTGACTGTATTTAACAGATGTATACTGTTTACCTGATGAAAAAGGTGTACTTTGGTATTGTCTTCTTTTGGTATTTTGTAAATTGATTTAGTTTTTGAAGTAATTGCTAGAAAGACAGGTCTTAAAACAAACTGCTGTCGTTATCCACAAAGAAGGAAGAGTGCAGGCATTCTTCTGGTACCGATACCCCATCTGGAGGGACAGGTGTTATTCTTTGTCCATTCAAACCCAGCATTTTGCCTCAGAGCAGTAGGAAGCGATTTCCCTTGTGTCCTTCATTATAGTGGCTTTAAGTAGATCTACCCAATGAACCATGTTACTACTTCATTTCATGCCATCCATAAGATGAAATGACATCAGCTTTGGACAAAACTTGCCTTTGTTACCGGGGAGATTAGCAAATGCTTATGTCATGGTGAAGGATGGCGCAAGTCAATCAAGCAACAAATCAACTGAGTTCCCCAATGCCGACAGGGTCTGAGTCTCCACCACACGCCAGCTGTCCCTGCAGGGTGACAGGATAAAAGGTCCAGGGAAGGACTAGGGCCTACTCTAATTCAACAGGAGTTTAATGAGGCAGGTGTGTGTCTCTGGGGACAGGTGCACAAGGAGGACCAAAGCTGCAGTGTGCTTTGGACATAAGACTAAAGTATGAAACCTGTATTTTTAAAGAGTTGCCTGTCTGATGCTGATTTTTCTCCCACCTCTCAGTCAGTGCGGTGCCACCAGCTCCCAGAAAGCACAATAATACTCCAAAACCAATGGAACAATTTATTCAGGTTTTTAAAACTTGCATGCTGTAATATTGCAAATGATTGAGATATACAATAAATAAACCTTGTGAAATGGGAATAAGTTGGGGAAAAAAAAGGCTGATTGATTGAAAGGTTGAGAGAGCCAGAATATGTAAACAACATGCTTTAATTACTCTCTGTGATAGTGCCTCTGTTACTGCTACAGCTTTCAGAAAACTAGCTCTGTAATTGTCTCTATTTGGAGGTAGAAAAAGGAGTCTAGGCTGACTCACAGGTGTCTGGAAAGACCAGAATACTTGTCTCGTTGCATGTTTTATCATCTTATTTTCAAGAAATTATCGTAGAGTGATGTCACTCAAGGAAAATGTCATCCCACAAGAACTGCCCACAAGTTTGCCTTTATTAAGAAGGTTGAATAGTTCAGTCTGGGTTAATGGTTAAGCTGACCAGACATTTCTCACTAATCACAACGTTTTCATTAATGCCTTTTTGGAGAGGCAGTGGGACAAGGGTTTTTCAGATTTATGTCATTCCCAAGTCTGCTATGTTTACTTATCACATAGGTTTGTAGATACCTACTTTGGTATATCAGTGTTAAAAATAGCTTCAGGTGCTAAGCAGGGAGATGAATAATCACATTTGAAAGACTTCAGGGAGTTCTCAGATTCACTCCACAGGCACAGACATTCAGATAGATACAATTCTTCTTGTCTCTCTTAAGGGTAGGCTGGCTTGACCTAAATACTCATGTAGCAGACTTTAACCAGGAATCCACTAGAAACAGCTAGCTAGATTTGGTAGGTAATTAGAATAAATAGAGAACAGTTAATAGAAAACAAAAGGTGAACATTGTGTGCAATGTTTTGTTATTGAGTACTAAGTTCACCATATCATCCTTTAAAAACTTCTCTCCACCTAAGGCTGATTGTACGCTGCCTAAGAACCAGGGTGGATGTCTACACGGGGAGAATCTGGTACCCTCTACTTCTGGTCAGTGAATTATGTGCTTGTCCCATGCCTCCTGGGGCCGTACCCTGATGGGTTAAGGCTATTTACAGACTCATGAGAAATACAGACTTAAATATTTCTGAATCATCTCCAACCACTCTGAAAAAGAAAATGATTATTCTAAACTGCAATATGTAATTAGAGCAAAATTATTCTGAGTATCAGAAGATGGGAAATAGAAAGAGGGAGAAGATAGATGAAAAACTTGTTGATAGATGAAAAACACAATAAAATACTGCAGATATCACACAATTGCTTGTTAACCTACCCTTTCTGCATCTTGTCTCCTTGACCCATCATCCCTTCTAGCTTTAAATGGAGTTTAAACTAAAGCAGCTGGATTTACCACCTTCATCTCTTGGCAGAAAGACCCATGAATGCTCCCCCTCAACTCAGCCTTCCCTACATCCACTCTGCAAAGCTTTTCTTTACATCCCATCTTTGCCTGGCTTCAATGTATTTCTGCCAGTCTGTGGGTGTCTGACAGGTGCTGTCTGTGTCTGCCAATCTCCAACCCGGTCAAATCTCTGTGCTCCCTCAAAGGCTCCTTGGCCTCAAGGACCTGGCAGTGCTGTCCTTCCCAAACCCATCAGCCTCGCAGCTGGCTCTGTTGCTCAAAATTCCTTCATGCTGCTATGTAAGCAGTGCTTTCTCCAGAAAAAAACTGAGCTGCTGAGGAGAGAATCTGTAATCAGTAGCTTCAGAGATCAGAAACATGTTAGCCCCAGGCTTTATCACACCTATTGTCAAGGTTTGGGGAAGGGGATTCTTTGCCAAAGGGATTTGGAGAAAGAAAGAAAAGAATAAGAAAATAATTTTAATCTTCATCCCTCTCCCCACACCCTTCCTCAGTTTTTTTCCTCCCTTTTAAATATTTATTTTTACTTGTGAAGATCCAAGTTTCTTTGAGCTTATGGTTCCCTCCCAGCCAGGATAGATGCTGTGTGTGCAGTGGGTTATGGGGTGACAGTGATTTAAAACTGCTCTAAAATATGCTTGTGAAACTCTCTCCCCCCATGTGATTTTAGGCACAGTATTTTTCAGGTGGCTTTGCTGGTCTCCTTAAATGGTAGGCAAGCAGTTTGCTGAATCTTTTTAAAGTACTTCTGGCTTTTTCACAATATAAAAATAAGCCTGCCTTGACCTATTTTGAACTCATTCCTTAGGAACACAATCTCAGTTGATGTTAGAGGTTTCCAAAACCTTTCGGGAAGCATTTTAAGTAAAGTGCATTAGACTTAGCGTTCTTTATGGCCCTGATTCAGCACTTACGTATGGGCACAACACGATGTGGTAGTGCAACACCATTTGCTCCAAGTTATGCATGTTCTGAACTGCCGCTGCTGGGAAGCAATGGATCTTCATCATGCTCCCTGGCTACCCCCAGGCTTACTGGAGAAATTAATGATCCAAACAAGGGACTAAATCAGTTGAATCCAAGCTATAGACTTCTTTAGAGAATGCCAGTGTCAGCTGGAGGTGTTGTAGCCAGCTCTGTTTATTGGCCCATGCACACTATGCAGTAAAACACTTAGTGACACAAGCTTGAACCAAAATGCCAGACCTTAGCATCCCCAAACGCCAGGGAAGACTGGATACAAGCCTGCCTTTAATGTACTCAGCTTTCCCTCAGCATTGACTGAACCCCTTCAGTGCTCTGCTGGAGGGGCAGAGAAAGCCGCAGGAACATAGGTGGTTCCTGGCCCCGCTGAAGGAAGCTGCTGTGGTGGTGTTGCCACTGGCCTAAGGCTGTTGGCCATTTCCATAATCCAGCATTTCTGTATCTGAATCAGGAATGGGCAAGCCCAAATGTGGCTGGTCAAGTGCTCTCTAGATTCATGAGCGACACATTTCTGCACACAGTAAAGGCTCTTCTTGTCAAGTATTACACACAGTTATACTGGATTTGATCCATAAAGCAATAGGCAAGTCAGGGTTGAAACCTGAAGTAATACATGAAGTAGTGAGTTAAATCCTAAGCATGTTTTTCAGCTTTATCCCTAAATATCCAAATCCCCACCTATAGCTCTGCCTATAAACATGTATACAGACATACACACCCCCATAAAACGTTTGTCTATGAACACAAATTTGAAGTTGTATTTAACATTTTCATGTGCTACTGAAAGATAAAATGTTAAAAGATACCCAAGGAAATGGTAATGATTAGGGATTATCTTACTGTCCTATCACTTGTCTTCTTGCAATTATGACAAATTTCTCTAGGTTGTGTCAGCAAAGGAGAGAATAAATAAGTGAGGACCACTTATCACTGAGGCTTCACTGATTGTCATTTCATCTCTCTCCCACCCCACCTCTATCTTTTTTCTTGGATCCTCCTCCTCATGTGGGTTTTTTCCCCCCTTCCCACTTGTCTCCTCACAGGATATGAGTAACTGCGAGTGAAGTCAAACTGAGTTACTCACTTCCTCCATCAGGGAACTCAGATCCCTAAAGTACACATTCTGCAGAATCACACAAACATTTGCATGCCTGCTCCAGACTGGGAATGAGCTCCGAGAGAACAGCCTTGTAAGGTTTCTAGCACTTCATGGGTTGAATGAGGTGGGAAAAAAAACTGAAATGCTGTTTCATGAAGTATTTTTGTGTCTGGAGAATGAACAGTCATACATTTAAAAATTTATGTTATTATATAAACTATGTGGTTTCATGGAAAAAGGACCACAATCTTGTATTTACCTCGAGGTTTCTTATCAGTTCTTGTTCCACCTACATTGCTTTGTCCACGACATTGTTCAGCTACTTTCTCAAATAAAGAATTAAGCTGGAGCTCAATGGGCACAAAGTTTTGTATTTACAAAAAAAATGTATTATCAGAGTTAGAAATATGGTCAAATCAGATTGTGGGATCTGAATAGTCTGACTCGTCCATGGTCTTCAGAGCTTGTTAGGAACCTCCCCAAGTACTTGTCTGAACTTGAATCTGTGTTGTGTCTGTATACAGAAGACCATAAAGCCCAGCTGGAGTGAACTTTGCACTTCAGGCACACTGACAGTATCTTTATATATTTACTCACAACTTCCTCTTGACTTACAAATCTCTGAACCATGGCCTTACAACCCCTTCCGAAATGCACTGTAGAGCTGATACGAAGTAATAGCTAGTGCTTACTGTTAGTCCTGCTGTGTCTCCAGGGAGCAGCCTGGAAATCTGGCTGATGATCAAGATAGGAGCTGTTTGAAGAGAACACTGCCTCATGCTTGCATGTGCTTGTGGTAGGACTTCAAATAACTCTTTTAACTCTAGGCCTTGCATGAAGACTAGAGTTGAGAAAAACAACCTCTCAAGATGGTTTACTTACATGGAAAACTCCCATTTGGCTGACCCTGCAGGCGATAAAACTCTTAAGCCTGTAGTAGCACTTGTGGCTATGTTTTCAAAGGTAAACTATGCACCATAAAAAAACGCAGGCACAACAATTACAGAAAACAACCACTCTTAGTATCACTCGATCATACACCGAATTGCAAGGATAAAACAGATGCCTTTCAGTCTTACAGAAAAACAGGGTTTTCTGCTGGGCTGCAGGGTACAGTTCTCCACTCCTGAAGCTAAGCTTACTGCCTTCAGCCTGGCAAGTTTTACTTCAAGATACCTTTCTCCCTGTCCATCTTTTTAAGATTTCCTTTTATTTCCCTGCTTCTACAGTGTTTGCTGTTCAGAATATTTTGAATCCCTGAATGTGAGTGACTGTTGAGAGACCTCTGAATAAAAAACTGAACTTTAACACCACTGTGAGTGGAGTCAGAGCAAGTGATGGCTTTGAATATGAGGGCTCAGACATACAGAAGGATGCTGCTTCCATCTCTCCACAGAGCTGTAAGAAAACCAGTACAATCATTTGTGGGCTCAGGGGGAAGAAGCTATTTCACAGAAATACATGTGACTTGCCATTCAGGTAAGACCTATATCTGCACTTGTTGAAGCCAGAGATAAACCCCAGTAACTGCAATGTACAGGATAAGAGCATAGAAAGGAAGCTTTCAGTATAAGAGTGACTTAAAACTGCGGTGTATGGAAGAAACACATACAACACAAAAGATTTCTCTTTTATTCCTGGCTTCACAAAAAAGGTGAGATAATACACCTGTCAGAAACTCCAGGTGTTTGTAAGAGGTTTTGTGCTCTACGAGGTTGTTCCCCTGGAGAAAATCCTCAGGATTCCTGCAAATCCAGCTGGAGTTAATTAAGCCTTCTGGAAAGAAAGTACAGAAAGGCTGTGCCTACCAGTCACCTCCAGGTTCCAGCAGAGATGCCAAGAAGTAGTCTGGTGCATTTCACTGACATCCCAGAGCAATATCTGAAAATGCTGCTATCATCAGGCTTGGTTTCTGCCAAAGAAGGAAATTCTCCTTATGGAGCCTCCTATATGGAGTCTCCTTTTTCTGTCATCTATTCACTTGCTCACTTGTGCAGCTTAGAGTACTTTACCCTTCAAAATAGCATCTGCTTTTAGGGAATGCTCTCAGGCTCCCAAAATCTCTGCCGTAAGTACTGCCAGAACTGGCTCCAGACTTTGCCTTCTCCTGCCCAAAGGAACAGCTGCCAGATCAAAGCTGAGAAGCACTTGCAGTGCAACACAGAAGAAGGTTTTCACATCTCTTCCCTTTCCTTCAGGGTTAAATAAATCCCAGCCTCAAGGAAAGTAAAGGCTAAAGTACCATCAGCCCTTCCCAAGCATATCTTGCCAGAACCTTTTATAATGGACCTACAGTGATGACCACTGTTTGCCTCAAAGAAAAGGCGCCTTAACAAATCTTTTTATCTTCCTTTTTAGAGATTATTCATACTAGTTCTTTTCCTGGTACAAAATCATATTAAAACCAAAAATCTTGGAAAAGCCATTGCAGGCTTTTTTTTTTCCCTGTGGGAGGAAGGAGAGCCACCCCATTGGCAAACTAATTTTTTTTCCCTCCTAAAAACATTTTTTCTTTGCCTTAGTTTTTGTTATGTTTCAAAACTTTGAAATAAAAACCTCTTCAGTATTATTCATGGTCAAAGCACTAAAGAATTTTTTTTTGCTCCATAACACTGTTCATTGATTTGTATTTTGAAATGGTTTAAAGCATACCAGAGAAGGAGGCTGGGAGGGACAAAGGAACGGGCAAGAAAGAGAATTTAAAGGACCAGAAAGAGATGGAGCGCTTTGAGGTTCCAAAAATTTCTGAATTCTAACAATTCTGTGCCTGACACAGGTTAACTAGCTAGACAATACAAGAAGAGAAAGGACTGCTTAATTCAGGCTATATACTATGGTTTACAATAGAAAAAAAGCAGTAATTGAGAACAAACAGAATGCAAATACTTGTGGAAACATTTGGGAGTAAAGATGGTTAGCTAAAGATGTGATTCCCTAGCTCCTTCAGGGAGAAGCTAGGAAAACGGTATTTCTGACTCTTCCCAGAAATGTCTCAGTAAAGCCAAAAATGTTTGATATTTTATTCTTATTATTTCTGAACAAGAAAGCCTATGGGAAAAATTAATTTCTACCTTTGCTAGGTTTTCTCTGTCAGAAAGGGTGCCTTTATGTGTGTGCATACGTGTCTATATATGCAGCCACCAGTCCAATTTGGTTTTAAGCTTGAAGGTCACCATTAAGAAAGATCACGGCCACAGTATTGAGTTATGTTTAGGGACAAAAGCACAACAAAGGAACAGGAGAGTCTGTATTTTGTCAGTGTCTGTGACACTTTTATTACCTATTTGTTATTGCTGTGCTATGGAAAAGTCACTGAAGCATACATTCTTATTCTCTACTCCATCTTCATTCCACATGCTTCAAAACCAGTTAAATGTAAAATCTTAGATTAGCTGTGGAAAAATGCACATGTCTGAAGCTCGCCGTTTATCACTGTCTGGGAGATAAAGTGGGGTCGAGCCACTACTTGACCTCATGCTTTTGCTTCTTGGAATGCATGACTAAGACCAGCCATGTGGGTAAAACCCCATACAGGTTTTTAAGCACTTTCTCTGCTTATCAGTTATAAAATCATTTTCATTCTTTGTTTTCAAAGTCAGTATCAAGCTATCACAAGAGTTACTGATATTTTCTGAACAAGCGTCCATAAACCGATCATTTCCATCCAACCCTTCCCCATGCCCTGAGTCCTCCCAAGCTGGTTCAGCTGGTGCTCTGCATATTCCAGCCTTGGAGAGAGTTAGTTAACAATACGGCTACTATTGTTAACGCAATGAAAGACCCCACTGAAGTCAGGAGAACATCACCAGAAAGGTAAATGAAACTTTGTACTGGTCTTGTGGAGCTGCAGGTGAGTGCTCACCAGAAGGAAGTACCCTGTATGGCCGTGCTTGCTCCCTTCACTAGTTACCACATGCTGAAGCTGCCTGGGTCTTGTCATCTACGCAGCTTCTTTCTTCAAGTGAGGAAGAAGATAGTGCATAAGAGTTAGTTAAATGGCAGCAATTACCTTGGCCAGATGTTGCCACAATAAATGCTGGCTTGCTGCAGTTCAGGTTGTTTCTGTTTTGAGTTACTCTTTGTTTGTTAGAATTGTTTATCCAAAATTGGAGCAAAGAAACCCTGGACATCTCTTCAGATCACAGCAGTGCCACAGAGGATCCTTCCTAGTTTCACGTGGCTTCAAAGAATGCTTAAACGTCAAGGGAAATATTCAGCTTGACTTGAATGTTTTTTCATTCTGTTTGCAACTATGAAATTGAGATTCATATTTCAGATTTACTGAGCAAAAGAATCCCTGTGCATCCACCCCTTTGGAGAGGGCACCTGACAGCTCCTCCTGCGGTGGCAGCTCCATAGGGACAAGGTAAGAATACTGATGCTGACGTTCCGTCACACAGATTTGAAAACACTAGTAAATGGGACTGTTTTGCTGCTGAAGCAGATACTCAAGCAAGTGATATCTGTACTTTCAGTTTAGATTTTTGTGTGTCATTTTACCACCTGACTAGCTGCCCTCAAAACTAGCCTGTCCGTTAACACTGCACTGGTCTTTACTGCTATGTTTTGCTCTCTTTCCTGTATTATACAAATATACTCAAAGTCATCACTACACAAAAGCTCTTCTGGATTAGTCAGGAACTTTGGGTAAGGTCCCTTCACTGCATTGGAGTAGACTTGTTTGATACAGGTCTCCTGGCACATTTCCAGACAAACTTGTCACACATGTGATGGGCACTCTGAGAGCTTAGTTTTGGGCTTTTGATCTTGATCCTTCAGAATCTGAAATTTTAGGAAGAAGATTGAGATTAGATGTGATAGACTTCTGTTATCTTAATGTGAGTCTGCAGGTAAGACTGCATCTTAAGACTTCTTTTTATTGTTAGGTAAAGGAGGCAGAAGCAGAAGTGGGTTTGGGTGTGCCATGACTTGACCACATGTTTGTAACACAGATAAATGCACAGTCACTCTTTCTGATAGGAACAGCACCCTTGCCATCACTTCATAATCTGCTCCCGTGCTTCAGGGAAACTGTAAAAATACGACAAAGGTAATTTATTTCATTGTGCCTTCTCTGGCTGATAACACGCTGAACTGACTTTCCTACACCTGCATTATTGCTGCTGCCCTCTGAATTGCAGTTGTACCTGTAAGAAGGGTTTGTGCCTGATTTTCCGGAAAATATCAGCCACAATTTGTCCCCTCAAGGAAGCTTTTCCAGTCCAAAACATTTCAGTGCAATTACAAGATGAGCTCTTATTTCTCTCCCGTCTCCTTGTTTGCAGTGCACAAACGGTGACCTCACACACACCAGGACAAACAGACTTAGTCATCTTGCTTACAATTTCTGAGGCATTGGCTCAATACCATTTACTAAATGTAAGCTAGCTAGATCCCCTTATCAGAATAAAAGCCTCAGTTCTGGTCTTTAACCAGAGTTCCCCTTCTTAACAAGTAATATAGAAAATGCCGCTTATGTAGGAGGACTACTCCAAATCTCTTTTTTCCCCTGGAAGCTCTGCTGCATGAGCTTATTGCACAGGCTGGAGTTTCAGCGTGTGCAAGCATTTATCCTGGAAGATGTGCGCGTTGCCACACATTCGTTGGCAATGACGACACGTTCCTTGCCTCCACTCCCTCACCTGACACGCGCGGCACAGACTGCTGAGAGTGCAGCCTCTCTTCTTGGCTCAAACTGCACCAACGAACCAACCACCGCGCCAAGCAGCAAAGCACCCACATGGAAGGAAATCCCAGGCCCAAGGGAGACGGGTGCACTGCCAGCCACCCCGGCACTGCGATTGCACTGCTCTGCCACGCTGAGGGAAATCATGAGGCTGGAAAGGCTACAAATTTGGTAGAGCCTTCAGTTATCCCCATTTACCTTGGGCTAAGATCATTGCGGGATGTAATACTGGGGCCAAATTTTTAGATACTTCCATTTCATGGAGGAGCTCATAAGAGAAGATGCAGCCCTTGACTTGGACCTGAGCAGTGCACAGTATTTATAGAAGCTAAATGTCCATTACAGATATGCTCAGCTTCAGAAAGGGGAACTGTATAAAAATGAGGAAGCGTTTTAAAAGGATTTAAAAGGGGCAACTACGACAATTAAGTTCCTACAAGCCAGATGGAGGTTGCTGGGGGATGCCATATCAGTAGTGCAGTGCCAGTACATACCACCTTTTCAGAAAGGCTTGAAGAGAGGGAGAAAGGTAGCCAGCTTTGTTAGGCAGTAGAGCAATGAAAGGCATTAGAAAGAAGTTCAAAAAGCTGAAGGCATGTCCAAAGGGAGAAAATAGAAAAGATCATAAACTCTGGCAGATTAAATGTAACAATGCAATAAGGGTGGCCGAAAAGAAGGACTCTGAAGAACAAATCACAAAAATTATCCAAACTAATAATAAATCTTTTTTTTTTTTTAAATACATCAAGAGCACAAAACTCACATCTGCAGGAGCAGCTGAGGACCCGAGTGCCAGAGGAGTTAACCTGCAAAGGCACTTTGCATAATAAGCAAAGCTTAGGGAATTTCCCACGTTAAAACTCACATCACATCCAAACAGTCCTACAACTACAACTACTACCGCCAAGTGGAAGGTCCTGCATGTGGGTTGGGGCAACCCGCGGTACCAATACAGGCTGGGAGATGAAGGGATTGAGAGCAGTTCTGCAGAGAAGGATTGGGGGGTACTGGTGGATGAAAAGTTGGACATGACCCGGCAATGTGCGCGGGCAGCCCAGAAAGCCAAGCATATCCTGGGCTGCATCACAAGCAGCGTGATGAGCAGGTCAGGGGAGGGGATTGTGGCATCGGGTATACGGTTGGACTTGATGATCTTTGAGGTCTCTTCCAACCATAATGATTCTATGATTCTCTCCCTCTACTCCGCTCTGGTGAGACCCCCGCTGCAGTACTGCCGTCAGCTCTGGGATCCTCAGCACAGGAAGGACATGGACCTGTCGGAGCGCGTCCAGAGGAGGCCATGAAGATGACCCAAGGGCTGGAGCCCTCTCCTATGAAGACAGGCTGAGAGAGTTGGGGTTGTTCAGCCTAGAGAGAGAAGGCTCCAGAGGGACCTGATTGCAGCCTTTCAGCACTTAAAGGGGCCTACAAGAAAACTGGGAGGGGGGATTTTTAGCAGGGTCTGTTGCAATAGGAC
>NW_009623735.1:0-13005 GCF_000690535.1 Cariama cristata
TTATGCACTGAAAATTCTCACACTTTCATGTTTGGTCTAAAATAAGTTGGATTTACTTCAAGTTAAGAGCTTCTGATCACTTCAAAGTGAAGCGAGTCCAAACCTTGGTAACTCCATCAAAAGCAGTTGAATAAAACTGTCAAAACCAATAACAACCCCTCAAACCCCAGAACTCAATGGATACAGAATGACTTCAAGGAAAAAGATTGAATAGATTGGAGGTGGGGATACTCAAGAAAAGTGAGACTGGAATCACTAGACTAGCATCTGAAGAAAAATAATATGCATAGCTTTCACCTGTAAGTATCTGCATGCTGTTTTTACTGGAGGTCGTGACTAGTGACTATTTGAATCCTTCACTTGTTGATGAATTGCATATCAATCAGTTTAAAATTGTTGGAAGAAAATCTGCTGTTTAGAAGATGTGGAAGAGTACAGATCAATTCAGCCACTCCTGAGTGAAGTGAAAAATCTGTTTATCCAACAGTTCAATAACTGTCTGAAATCAAAAATAATAGTAGCACAAACCTGATTTTTTTGATCCTTGATGCCCTTATTGGGTATAATATTAGTCTAAATATCTCTACTGTATGCATAGTAGAGATAGGATTGTTAGGAGGCTGGTCTAAGCGAGAAGGTAAGAAGGGAGCTGGCAGTTCCTTAAGGAAATGCTACTAAGGGCACAGTGCAAATTATCCCATTGAGGAGGAAAGATAGGGAATACGCTAAGAACCTGAGTTGGCTAAATCAAGAGCTCTTCACATACTTCAGGCATAAGAAGAAAGATTGCACAAAGTGGAAACTAGGTCAGCTTGCTAAGGCCAACTGCAAGAATATAAATCAGAGAAGCTATTCAAGAGAGGTTTGAGGGTGACAGTGGAAGGGCTTAAGTGTCATGCCTTTTGTGTCAGATTTCAATATAAAGGTCAGCTGCAATATGGTGGCATAATACCAGGACCAACAGGAAAGAATAAGTAAGAAACAGGTTACATAGTATGTATAAAATTTAGATGTTTTCATGCCAGCTGGACAACTGTACTTTGTCCTTGGTGCTTAATGGACTGTTCGATGAACTCTCAGAACAGTTAACTGTAGGAACTACTGAAGGACAGACAAGTTACCTAGATGCTAGAAAATGCAAATGTAGCAATTATGTATAAAGAGTGGGAAAAGTGAGGAATTTATAGAACACCCAGCTTTATTCTACTTACTGGAAAGACGCTAAAGTATATAGAGACATCTACAGACCGAGTAGTGAACAATGGTTCACTACCAAAATACATGTTAGGTGAGCATCCAACTGTTTCTGTTCTGGATCTGATGTTATTCTTGCTTTCATTAATGGCTTAACTGCTGGGCTAGAGAGCAGCTTCTTAAATTTGCAGGTGCTGCCAAGCTAAGAGGACTTCACAGTGGGGAGATGCTGGGTTTACAAATATGAGTAAACTACATGGAGAGCACTGGCAAAATAAGAGTTTTGCAGAAAATTATGTGGTGGTCGTGGTGGACCACAGGTTGGAAGCAAGTAAAAACTGGCAAGCTCTTGCAAAAGTTTCAAATGATGTACTGGGATATAAACTTGAGGAATAATGCTATATTAAGCACTAGGAAGGTCTGAGCGGGACTATTGTTTTCTGTTTTGGACACTCCAAAGAAATTGTGGACCAAACAGAGGTATTCCAGAGGAGAGCAGTGATAATTTTTAGAGGTTGTGACCTGTAAGGAATGATTGGAAGAGGAGTAATCGAGCCTAAATAAAATGATACTGAAATGTGTATGTGTCTCAGTGTATGATAATAGGCAGCACATAAAGAAATAACTGCTATAAAAAGAAAAGAAATTATTTCTTCTCCATGTCTGTGAAGAATAGGTGGAGTGGGCTTAAGCGTGATGTGGGTTAGATATTTTTAAAACTTTCTAATAATGAGGGATGTTAATGTTGTAGTGGGAAAATCACTGGAATAAGCTGTCGTAGGAGGCTATGGAATACCCAGTGTTAAGAGGTCTTTAGGAACAAACAGTTATCTAATATGGGTGTTTTAAGGATGATTGTTGCCTTGGTACATCACAGGGTAGATGACATTTTGTACGTTTTCCGGCTGATTCTGCTTTATCTCATATGTGAGTGTAAAATGAGTGACAAATTCTAATCTGATCAATCACATGCAAACCTGGGCATGAGGAAGCTGCTAGTAGTTCCCTTTTTTCCCTGATGAGCTTTTACTCTGAGCACTACTTCATGAAAGTATGAATGGTGGAAGTATTTTCTGGTGCACTGTGCTGATGAATAAATGTCTGTCTCTTTCTTTTCTTACTCTCTGTGTACAGGGATCCCACTCCTGTTGTGCATATGTCCCTGAAGTATGAGATCTGAATAATTTGACTATGTGTATGGTCTGTAGGGCATACCCTACTATTTTGAGAGGGCATAAGGTAGGGCCAGACACTGTGCAGTCCTACTTGCCACTCACAGTGACCACCCAGAACTCTTAGTTTTCCTCTTAGCTCTCTAGGGGCTCTTGTGAGTTGCTGTCAGAATAGTCAGTGCTAAAGGTTTCATTGCATGGCATTTTCTTCCTTATAAAATCCAGTGGCCAGGACAAGCAAATAGAAAATGAATGATGAGTTTGCTGCTCCAAAATCAAGGCAGAAACCTATTCTCCAGTAGGGTGTACCTTTGAATGATGGATGTATGACATTTGTCTTCTTATGCGAGAACTGTAGCCTGTAAAGCATTCAGTTTATAAATTATTCATGAAATACACCCTAGACTCTAATATGGCTCTAAGGAGTGTAAGAGAGCCATAAGTTTTACTTTGATAAATAAAAAGACCTTAATTATCTATTAGCCGGCATGGAGTTAATCAAAGAGATTCTGAAAGAAACAAAGGGCCAAGAAAAAGACAGAGATAAGAATCCATCGTAGATAACACTAACACTCCTGGAGTACACAATGGGGAAGATATTAATTAGTGAATACCTGTGGCATGTATCCACCTGACCTAAAAAAAAAAAAAAAATAAATCTTAATGTGGACTAGGTTTGTTTTTCCTCAATCCTAAACTTTACATTAAAGGGAATAAGGCTTTGTCAGCAGGCTGAACAGGCAGAGAGGGAGAGGCAGGAATGAGCTGGATCCTTCTTCACTTGGAATGAAGTGGTTACACTGAGGTAATGAAATATTTAGATAACACTCTTCTGTGCTTTGGACCCATTTTCCTAAATTGTGTATTCTTTGGCAAAGAGCTAAAACCTTTCTTTTGAAAGAGTTGTTTCTTGTAGCCATGGATTTACTGACAGGCTCTGAGGGAGTCGAACCATTTGGAGTGCTGAGCACCCTTTGGTCTCCCGACCAGAACCAGGATCATTCCAGAGAGCAGCTCTGGGAAGGGGTCATAAGAGAACAATCAATTTGATCCTACTGAAGGGAAGGAGACAAACAGGGCTGCGACTTGAAAGTGCTATGTTTAGGAACATAGGAGCGCTTCTAAGAAGGAAAACTGACCACAGACTGACAAGTACATTTAAAATGGCTTGGACAGTGGAGTCAGTGAAAGGGACGTTTGATTCAGAACTTCTTCCAGGGAAGAAATCTGCTATTTCTTTCACAAAACCATAGTCTATTATGACACTGTCATCTATTAAAATGGTTATTGCAGGCTCTCCAGGAAGAGAGAGGCCTCTTACAGCTTCTAAAGTCTCCAAGAGTTGAACTGTAGGTGATCTTGTATTAGTCAGATGCCCCTGCTGTCCATAGAAGAAAGAAGTGCTGCTCGAAGTCTAACGCTCCACACTGATCTATGCTTTTGGAGTAGTCTAAAAGTCTGTGAGTTGTCCTTATCTGTACTTGGCTAAAGCAGGGTTTTTTTTCTTGATACCACATGCTGTTTCTGCCTAGCACCTCTTTACATCTGTCAAAGTGATCTTGAGCTCTACTTCCTTCTGCAGTATCTACATCTTCTCTTTTTGTGCTAAGCAGACAGAAAATCTTTTGTGGCCTGTGCTCCCATTTCACTCGGACAGAATTTTGGCTGCCTTTTGCAGTGGTCCAGTTTGTCACTATAACCACCGGGCAGCAGGGAGCTTCAGGCCAAATGGTGGCATTGCACCAGTCCCGCCCCAGGCTTGATATTGTTGGTGAGCTGGTGTGGACAGTCCTCTCTTTTGTTAAAGCTGGAGTTCATGTACAGTTACAACTGTTTAAGTAATTCAGAGTTTACCAGATGCAATGCCAATAAGATAAAAGTAGATAAGATAAAAGATAAGTGGAGATAAAACTCCACTGTGCGCAATAGAAGAGAAGTAGTAGGATGGGACAACCGCACTCTGGATGCTGACAGGTGTTTAAGATAGGGTATATTACCCTTTGTATATCCACTCGTCATTTGTCACTGACTACAAAGCAAGCCAGTTTACACTGGATGCCTAGGTTTTAGGTAGCTAAAGTTAGGAGAAATGAATCCCATCATTATCAGTGAATAGTTTAATTCAGTAACCACTATATGAGGGTTAGGCCTTTAGAAATCTACTATGCACTCTGTAGATCACTTGTTCAAGGCCAACTGAGAATCTTTTCAGAGCCTGGATATGTTGCCTTTGTTACTGTTCTCACCTCGCCTGCTGCTTGCTATTTTATTGCAGCATCCTGACAGGAAGCTTTCCTTATACTGCCTGAAGAATGAATGTGAATGTTTCTCAGGTGTATTAATTCTTCAGTAGAAAGAATGTCCTTTACAGGAGAATGTAATCCTCTGCTTCCTGGTAATTTGCTAGAAGTATACATCCTTTCTGAAAGTCTTCTGATTTATGATCTGGATTTTTAATGAACTTTACATCTTAGGAAAAAAACATCATCCTTATCTCAGCTGTAAACTGCAGATGCAGTTTGGGCATCTTGTCTAGCGTGTCCACAGCAGTGTGTGCTCTAGCATCGTTGACAGTTCAGTTTCTCTATCCTGCTTAACATAAAATTAGTATCCCAGATACTTAATCTCCCCTTTGAATGATTGTGCTTTCATACCACACAGCATTTAGGCAGAACAGCAACTGTCAAAGTGAAAATCACGGTATCTTTGAGATAGGAGGCGTTTAGCTCCTTTGGCTTTGATACAGAGCCTCCATTCACTCATTTGCGATGAACATTAGTTCATCCCTTGCTTTCTGCAAAAAACGTAGCAAAAGTTGCCCATCTCTCTGTACTGTCCTGTATGTTTTACATAATCTGACAGGTTTTAATCTCAGGCCGTTTCTGTAAAGGGTGAATATTCAAAGTATGGTCTTTCATTGTATCTCTTAGACTGCTGATTAAAAACAACTTTCTTAGTATTGATCATCCCTTGACCTGTCTCTTGAGCAGTGAGCAAGATTTATGCTTGGGGCACTTGGACTGGGTAGCCTGAAGTGAAGAGGCTTCAGATGCAGTGACCACTGCCAGTTTAGAAAAATCATATTGCGTAAGAAATCAAGCAGAAGGAGAGGGCTCATTTGTAAAAGAGGCACAGTTTATAAAGTAAGTAACTACTCTAATAGTTTGCAGGATGTCTAATTATCTGGTTATGCAAATAAAATCTTTTGATTTCTCCTTGTAGTCCTACCATGTTTTTCCTTTGGGATCCACCTTGAGTTAATGTACAGAGAGTCAACAAAACAAAACTAACAAACAATAATATGACATTATAAAGTAATTCAGTTTATGGACAGTGTGCTGGTGGTTGGGTTGTGAGTTTTTTGAGGTTTGGTTCGGTTTGGTTTGGTTTTTTATTTTTATAGCCTTTGTCCCAGTAGGTAAGACAGATAAATGTTTGGTTTTGGTTATCATTATGGGATCCTGGAAGAGTTCAGTCCCGGTCTCTTGTACTGTTCTTATGGGAAAAGCAAAACTATATTCTTGGCTTGACGACAGTGCAGTTTCCAAACGTTACCATGGTGATCACCTATGTAACATCACTACCACTTTTCACAACAGCTCAATTTAAGATTCAAGTTGAATATTTCCATGATTATGGGAGGGTAATTATTTCATTACTCAAGGGAAGAAGATTTAGGAGGTAAATAGCTCTTCATTAGTTCTTAAATGATTTCCCTAGTCTTTTTAGGCCACAGAAATGCCAAATATTAAAGTGACAAAAACAGGGGATCAAATTCTGATCCCCAGATTCATCTTGTCTACTTCTAAGCCCTTTCTGAGCAGCCAAAAAAGTCAGAATATCTCTAGCCATGAAATGCTTTTGAAACTTGGAGACATTTTGTGTAGGGCTCGTTCTTCAAAGGTGCCCTATTTTCAAAGGTGCTCAGTTTTCCAAAGGTGCAATCAAGCTTAAGTCAGGAAAAGCTGCAGGTTGGATCACTGGCAACCTGATGTGACTTTGAAAAATCACACAAACAAGGGGAGGGGAAGCAAAGCACCCAAAGTTCTGGCCTGTGACTCTAGAACTTCTTCCTTGTTTTGACTGCAGATGTCAGCATCTTTTATGGCTAGGGCAAGTCAGAGCCCTTTATCTGCTTTCCTTTTTCAAATTTATTTATTTTTCTTCAGAGTTCGAGGAACCAGGAACTTTGAATATAGAGTGATTGCGCGGGGACTGTTGATCCCTTGTGTCATTGGTGGTGATCTGTTACATATTTTATGGAGTTTATGTGCATGTTTTAATTGAACAAAGCCATCTATTTATAATTAGAAGTGGATATAAAAACCAAAGACATTAAATGATAAATTCGAATGGGAATTTTTTTAAAAGTTTAACTTCTTTGTTTACTGCAAAGGGACTGTCTTCTACTAATTAAATCAAAGGTGGACCATCAAATAGGATTTGCAAATAACTTAATGGCTTATAAACAAATAATTACCACAGGAAAGTAAGCACACGTAACAAAGAAAATAATTATATTGTAACACAGTTATTAATTTTTCCCTTCACGTTATAGAATATGCTATTCTTAGGAGTCTTTCATTACAGAAAAAAACTTGCAGATACCTCCCTTTGAATCATACTGTTAGTTAGGAACCAAGGGGAAAATGATTCATGATTTCTTTTGCCTGCATTTTTATGTTTTTCCAGTGAAAAATAAATTAGTAGATTTAAATAATCACAATAAAACATTTGAAGAATAGTGGTGCAAATTTTTTTAGATATGTCACCAGGCTGCCAAGGTTTCAGGACACTACTAATATGTCTAGACAAGCAGCTGTTTGTGTTGTTTTGGCTGACTGTCATTGTGTTCCCTTGTTTTTTATGGGCCAGGGTTCAGCAATGATGCAACTCCATAATCAAGTGATTGGGGATATAAAAGACGCAGAAAAGTACTGCAACGTTATGCTAAATCAGACTGAGGTAGAACATGGCAAATCAACATTTTTCTGGTTTGTATGCCATTTCTCAGGGATATCTGCCAGAGAGAAAGTAAGACTAGGTCACAGTGGAAAGAACTGGAAAATGCTTGATTTGTTTTTCCAGAAAAATCTGATTTATGGAAAGACTTTTTGCAAGAACGTACCAGTTTTGTTGATGCTTCCTCAGATGAAGGGTGAAACTGCACATCGTGAGACACCCACTTTGGGATGCTTGCCTGGAAACCTCAAATTCCTGCCCTACCTTGGTCAAACTAGGGAATTTCAGGTGAGTGGCTTGGATGTCATACAGAGATTTTTCTCAGTATAAAATGCCATTCTATACAGTTATGACTTATCCGTTGGCTCAGAGAGACAGGCAGACAGCCAACATCTGCCTCTTGGACAGCCTAAACATGATTCCTGAGTTTACAGCTATATCATGTGCTCTCTTGAGGAGCTGTGTTGGCCTCAGGGATTTGTAAGAGGAATGAGCTTGAAAGGTCCCTGAAGGTCAGCAGCCCTGGCCAATTCTCCACAGACTAATGGATCCCCACAGGGTGCTGTTGTCACATCCTGTCTGAGAACCACCTGTGAAGTTCCCAATCCCTTGAGCTCTTGATGGTGTCAGGGATTATTTGGGACTCTTGACCACTTGGTGTCTGTTCCAAGTGAAAAAGAGTAGCTCTAATTGAAACTTTTATAGGCAAGTGTTAGCATAGAAGAGTGACCTATTAGTGTAATCAGATATTGATATCTTTTACTCTAGTTTTCCATGAAAAAAATCTCTCAAATATTTTGTTACTAGCTGTTAGAACAGAAAAAAGTTCACATTTTACAAACTTATTTTGGTGTGACAATATCAGAATGCAGTAATACTCAGGAGCAGATACCTTGAATAGCATCACCTTATGATCTATCTTAAATGCTCACATACATGTTTACTGATTAGCAGTCACTTTAAGATTACAATACAAAGTTTAAATATAGCAGCAAGATAAAACATACATTACTGTGCAAAAATTCTATTTGGGATCAGTGCTAAATTAGCAAAGCTTATGAAAGATATATGCATTATATATATGTGCACAGATTAGTGAAACACATTACAACAATTATACCTATGTGTATAAAATAGCATAAAACAATGGCTTTTCATATAATTATAGAATCATTTATGTTGGAAAAGACCCTTAATATCGTTGAGTCCAACCAATTAACCTAACACTACCAAGTCCACCACTAAACCATGACCCTAAGTGCCATGTCTGCATGTCTCTTAAACACCTCCAGGGATGGTGACTCCACCACTTCCCTGGGCAGCCTATTCCAATGCTTGATAACCCTTTCAGTGAAGAAATTTTTCCTAAGATCCAATCTAAACCTCCCCTGGCACAGCTTGAGGCCATTTCCTCTTGTCCTATCTCTTGCATGGACAAGTAATGGAGACATCTTTAGAACTGCCTACCATCGCTACCAACTGTGAGTCGCTGTTGGTCAGTATGCTAATTTCATTGTATGTTTTCCTAGCAAGGCAATAAGGTTCTACCAGAGAACTATACAATAAGACAGAAAAATACAGCTGAAACAGAGAGGTAATGCCTGGTAGGAGGGGAAATATTTCATTTGGAGTGCCTGCTGAAAAAAATGAATGCTTTCTGTTCTCACTTATGTGTAAGGTGGAATTTAGGCTATTTATACTATTTCTGTTCTGAAGAAGAATGATTTAGTAGACTGTCAGGGGTGTAAACTGAACAAGGTGTGATGTCTAAAATTAAGGAAAGAAAATGAGAAAATAACTGTCCTTGAGTTTGAGATGCCCATATCTACTTCAGCTGACTTGGTTCAGGCAAGTAACCAATTTGGCCATAATTCAACAAATGATTACTCACATACTTAGTGTTTTAATACACCCACTGTGTTAAAGCATGTAGTAGAGAAATTAGACTTCATTTGTCACAGTGTTTCTTTTTTTCAAATTATTCTTGCTTTGATTTCCTATGTGGAAAAGTTTAGTATTGAGGTAGCGGTGAACTCCTGCCTTACCTCCTCACAAGAACAAAACTTGCGTTAATTTCCTAGGGCCCAAATTCCTATGAGAAGTCTCCCTGCTTCTCTGTAGGTTGAAGTCTCTTCATGAATGATCAGGCAGATTGGCTGGTACCTCCAGCACATTTTATAATGTCTTTTTCTTTCCGAGATACTGTAAGCCAGTTGTACCATTTTGTGTTCCAGGACTAATTACATCTTGCTGCTTTTACTACTTTGTACAGGAAAGAAATCAGGACATCTGCTCAGCCTGGTTTTATCATCCATAAGAATTCACAATATTTAATTATCTAGCAATTTTATCCATTATTTTCAATAGCATTTTCCCTTCTTTATTAAATAGAAAATATTTAGTGTTCAGTTGCAAAGAGATTGAGACATTCTGTCCCTTTCATAAGGTTTCCTGACGTTTGTAAGATTCATTCACTTAATTCTCGATTAAAAGTTCTTGTATGCCCTTAACATCTGTACAAAATCATTGACATTGTATCATCTTATTAGAATTTTTTCTGACTTTGGTTCTACTGCACTCTGTCTAATCTGAGTCTACATGCAACAATTCTACACAATTTCAAGATTTAAAAAGCCACATATTATTGAGATTTTATACTAATGCCAAAACAAGGGGGGTTTTTTGTTTCTCGCAAAAAAATCTTAGATTTTGCAGGTCAAATTTTTCTTCTTTCTATTTCATTATCCTCTTTCATGTATAAGTGATATTTAACAGATCAGCATGATGCAATAGACACAATGGGGTAGAAGAAACCTTTACTTATTTATTAGTCTGTGGCATATTTTATTTTATTTTATTCCATCCAAATTTCAATGAGTTTAGTAGAAAGTGTTCAATATAGTTGAAAAAGCTTTTATGAAGAAGGTGGAGAGCATTTGAACAATTGCTTCTCATGTTTTCTGAGTATAAAACCTTGCTAAAAGCCAGTGAGTGTGAAGACACAAATGCATACTCTGGGTTCTGCCTCTAGGATGAGGGTAGCTTTAGGAGTACCTCAATATCTTCTGTGTGGTGAAAGAAAAGTAATGTGTGCTGCCTGACAACTACCGCTAAAGCACCGCTTTGCTGCCATTTTACTTTTTTGGTTGACCGTTATCATTTTCAAAACTAAGAGGAGAAAAACACTGTTTAAAATATTTAAATGTTCTTCAGTTTTAAAGCACATGCTGCTACCCTGGCAATTAGATGCAAATTCTCTTCAGTGTTGCAACAGAAGGAAACTCGCTCAGAACTACAGTTTTAATAATTAAAAAAAACACATAAAAAACTTTAAGTAGTGTAATAAGATGATTTTAAATCATATTTGTAAGATCCATGGTTAAAACTTTAGGAGAGAAATGGTGACTTTTATCTTTTCTGTCACTTTAATATTTTTAAAAATTTTCATACAATTTTCTGATCTCGTAAAAAATGTAAGCTTTGGTTGTGCACACAATATAATAGAACTAGAAAAGATTTATGCTATCTGAAAGAGTTGTATAGAATAGAATATTTCTGTTGGAAGGGACCTACAATGATCATCTAGTCCACCTGTTTAAAATTTGAATATATCATAAGTGTAAAAATTTGTAGCATATTATATGTACAATAGAAAGCTCAGAGATTTCTGTGGACTGTGAATTTAGCAGAAGGATAAGTGCTCTGAATTTGAGCTTTAAAACATTCTCCCCAGGCACCATAAGGCTACATAAACTTGTTTGTTGATGAGAGCACAGAACCAACAACTAAAACCTAAAAACCAACTTGTGTCTTTCCTTCCGCCACTCTGTGTGTACTTTCCTGTTTATTACATCTTGAGTGGTACATAAAGCTGTCCTTTTTTTAGGAAGCTGTTCATCAGAATTGGGTTCTGTTTGTCTGGGCAACCTATCTTTATTCCTGATTATGCTACTGCTGCTGCATGGTCTGTGTTGAGACTGAAGGTACACCTCAGGAGTTCTGGTCAGGTAGTGGCAAATGTGGGCAGGTCACCGAGAAAACCACCCCCTTCTTCTTCAGCAGTACATACTTCCTTGTTGCCCATGACCAGTCTGCCTATAGGAAACACACCTTTATGAGTGTCAAAGGCAGGACAAAACCCCCTCATTTTTTAGGAAAAATTATAGGGTTTTTTGAATTCAATTTCTGTTTTTTCCTGGTAAATAAATACTTAAACCAACACCAATTTCCCATTAAAACAGTTTTGAGGTAAATTTGTGACCAGCCCTCATGTTGCCACCATATTAATGACCTATGTATTTTTCTCTATCAAGACTGTTGAGTAATTGTAGTTACTAAAACAATGGGCATCCTTTTTCCCTTCAAGAAGAAACACTGTAATGGGAGTGGGAGGGCCTTCACAGGCCCAATCCTTTTTTCAGCTGATGGTCAAACAGGTCAGTACTTTCACCAGTTGCTTAACGAATGCTCTTGTATTCTTGCCTGATATTTTCTGTAGAAAAATCTGTGCCCATGTGCCATGCGACTACTCATAGTTTTGAATTTATTGCATGGCACAGTGCTCAAAACTCTTTTCATTTGCAGAGCAGCATGCCCCATGTAAGTCTTAGAGTTTGTACTTTACTTTTAGCGTATTTTTGGCATGTTTTTGAAGAAAGATTCTTGAACTCAAAACCTTATCCCAAATGTTTGTGAATAGGATGGAATAACATTTGTTGTAGGGAGACAAGCATTTTTTAAAGAGATTAGAAGCATTTGAATATTTAGATTAATCGTCGTGGATAATTTTGGCAGAAAAAAAAAAAAAGAAAGGAAAAGATGAGAATACTGATTTTTTTAGAATATGCCAAAATGTTTCATTTGAACATTTGTTAATGACACTAACTTTTCAGATGCTTCTTTCCTGTTTAAAAATGAACCTCCATTTGGGGAAAAAGGTTTTAAAATAAGTTATTTGAAAATGAAATGAAGCAATTCAGTCTAGGTTGGTGCAGAGTAATTGCTATTTTGATTTCTGTAATGTTTGTTTCTTGAAATATTTTTATAGCTCTATTTGGCCCAAGTTCCCCATCAAAACAAAAAGAACTATTATTTGTCCAATTTTGTTTGCAAATTTCATTTAATTACTTGCAGTAGATGCTTTTTCGATTGCAGGTAGATCTGATTAGAAGGTATTTTTCAATGCTCTGCTTATTTTATAGAGAGTTTAGAAGGCATCATTTGGGAAAAAAAAAAAAAAGCACAGCTTTTCTACATTAGTGTAGCTAAAATGAGTGTAGGAATGCCAAGGATTACCCCTCCTAACTCTTGTTTTGTGTGGCTCTTTTCCAGATGCCCACTGGTAAAGTGTAATGAATTCACTAATGAGTACAGATGATTTTATGAAACGCAAAGAATTTTGGCTCTTTCCTATAGCCTATAGGTCAGTGAAGCTATAATCTGTTGATTTATTTCTACAAAGTATTACTTCTGTTGAGATTAGTATGTTTGTTATTCTGTAGTTAGAAAATAAATAATTAAGGTGTAGGCTGAAAGGACTGGGGAATTTGTTCTGTATGCGATTAATTAGCTTGTTTGCTCCAGTTTATTTTTGATCAAATAGAAGATGCTAAAAGAGTATAAAATAGGGTCCTTAATATACTCTAAGGGCCTGTTTCTGCCCCAGTTGACTTTAAAG
>NW_009623735.1:13032-16563 GCF_000690535.1 Cariama cristata
CTAATTGCCTGGCTTGACATTGATGGTTTCTCATTTCTCAATTCCAATAGCTTTGCTCTAGAAAGGATTTTGGCACGATGGCAGTTTTCCATGCAGTGATCACATGGATAGTAAATATTTTAAATGGAAAATTAAAAAGCTGGAAAAAGAAAATTTGGCAGCGAAGGGCTGGTGACGCTGAAGCCACCTTGTTACAACTGAGAGCATGTAGGAAGACTGGTTGCTCTGTGCCCGTTTTTGCTGGGGGGGGGGAATTTACATTTCCTGTGGTTGTGGCTTTAACTTTTCTTGCTGGGAGTCACAGAATTTCACCTAATCATTTTAAAAGAACCATATGGCCTGGAGACAGCTTGTTTTCTTTTTAATCCAGAGCCTACCAGTAACAGGCTTTTTAACCTGGTCGTTTAATACTTTGTTTCATTTTCTACCTCTTTTTGTTATTCATTTTCTTAGGCTTGAATGCAGCCTTGCTGTACTGTGATTCTCCCTTTCTTTTTTCCACATGGCTGCTTGGTTTGCAGAGGATGCCTCCTTACAGATGTGTTCCTTCCCCTGACAAACAATTACCCCTGTTCCCCTCTGCAGGAGGCCATTAGGACATCATCACGGGTTCTGCTAAGTCATCTCACAATCACAGTTTTGTGCAATCACCTCTCATCTGAGTCTATCTAGGCATATGCCATGCGGGGAAACTAGCAGTCACAAAACGCAGCACCTCCAGGCATATTATTTGTTATTTTGGTCCAGGAGTGTGACAGATAATGGCTACTGTCTGAAGGTCTCATTGGCTGAAATGACTGGCATCATATGCAGAAAATGTGGAAAATCCAGAATGGCTGATCATATCCCTACTTAATAACAACAAATGGAACAATTTTGTATTTTCACTGCAGTTAAAAGCACTAAAAAGGGAGACTAAAAAGGTAATGTTTGGAGAATTATTCCACTGAATAGACTCACAAAGCTAAATTTATGTCACATCTGTTCTTTATTACTTATTGTTTATGAGCTGAGCGTACAAAGAGCAAATGTGTCAATAATTCGCTTCATATTTCGCCTAGTTATCATAACGGAGCTAAGCATTTAACATGATTTTACTAGTAAAATACCATAAAACTAGGCATTTGTAAGCTTGAAGTGTACCAATTATTAGGAGATACTCCTTAAAATCCAGATATACCAGGTGGGTCCTCCCATGCTAAACTGAGAAGAGCAGAGAGCTCCATTACTGATATGCTACTTGAGAAACTGTTCACACTTTTCCCCTAGCTGTTCACACACTTCTAACTTGTGTTAAAAAAATCCTTAATTGTATGATTTCAAGGACTGTGTTAGACCTTGAAATAAATGCACCCTAAACTATATGTTTTCGTGATAGAATGAAGCCAGCTGTTTTGTGGAAGACTTTCAGTCTGTGTAAATGTTACAAACTGCTGAATTACTAAAAGGCCCCTTGATATATGATCTCATGTTGCTTAATAGGCCTCCGATTACTTTGGGGAAAAATGGGTTTTATTGTGTTAATCATATGAAAACGAAGTTACTAATCCCTATCTAATTATGAAGGGTTTTTTAACTTGTAATAATATCCTAATTATTTCCTCTTATTGAAACAAGTCCTGTTCTAGAAGTAATCCTCAAGAAAGCATATGAAAAGCTATCCAGTGAAATATCTTGGCTTTAATTTTAATTTATGTGAGTTTTGAACCTTTTTGTTGTTTCAAATGTTATCAACAAATGTTGTTTGGCATTGCACCTCTAACAAATTTTTCTCCTTCTTCAATAGCTCTCTGAGCAGAACCTTAATTCAGGTTCCATACAACATGCTTACTTTATAGCGATATTAAATCAAGTGAGCATAGACTCACCACAATCAATCCTGAAATAAATCACAGAACAATGCAATTTAAGATTATTTGACTGCTGACAGGCAGATGATTAGATAGCATAATCATTTCCTGTGCTCTGCCTCTGAAAGTATTCCGGTTTGGGGTATTTTGTATGGTGAGGTGCAAGAGATTAGAAAGCAGGAGGGGAAAAAAAGGATAAGACTATTGAAAACAGGAAAGGAATAAGAAATGATAAGTCATTGTATAGATACCACTGGGCAACATCTTAACCTCATGCCCAAATTAAAATGCCTTTGCAGCAAATGAGACTGTGAACTGCAAAGTGAACCCTGTAGTCGATGGAAGGGAAAAAATCCCCATGGTTTTCCTGCAATGAACTCATCAGGGAGCTCCTCCCTAATTTAAGCTCTAGCTTGCAAAAAAGAAGTATTTTTTTTTCTTTTTTTTTCTCTGACACTACTAGATCAAAACAGTACCCAGGCATTAGACAGTATTTATTAGCTTGTAAGGCCAGAGATAATGATTCCATTCAATCAGAACTCATGAATAATTCAGAAGTCCCAACTCCACATAATTTCTGGCTTTACTTTTAAAACCAGTAAAACACTATTTGCATTGCCTTTTTGAGGGGAGGGGGAATGACAGCAGAAAAATAAAACAGGTTTTTCTGTGCTTTTGGTTCTGCTTCTCAAACATACTCAGCTCTCTTAGAATGTTATCTCCCTTCCCTTTTGTTCCCTCCCATCTCCCAGAACAAAAACGACATCAGAATAAATATTAATCATGATACTATTGAGAAGATGCTGTACACTATTATTGTCAAGAATAGTGCTACCTATATTTATAGAGGATTTTGTAATCACTGCAATTTGTTCAGTATTGTTACTTATACTAACTGCTATGAAGTAATTACATGTTTTTCACTTTTTTTTTTTGTTTTAAAAGAACACCCACACTTTTTCTCAGCTTTCAGGCAAACTTGCAAATAATCTTTTCCCAACATGCCGTTTCTGTGAAATGAAACATTCTTTTCTGTTAAATTCCTTTCCCACTGCCGAGCTGAACAAGACCAGGCCTATGTGGTACCTATGAAGCCTACGGAAAAGTGCCGTGTTACATATCCCACTGAACGGGAGGCACAGGATGCATCTGAGGTATTCAGCATCTTGGAGCCTTTCTTTACCTCACCTGCCTAGCTTACTTGGTATCTTACTTACTGTAACAGTATTTTGCTTGTACTTCACAGCAGATCTCACACTGCCTTGAATATTCTTACTTTACTGTTTACCCCTTTGCTTCTCCAGGTCATGCTGAATAGCTGATAAAGATTTCTTCTGTGGGATCTTGCTGCTGCTTTATAAAGCCACTTTTGTAATTTATGTCTGCTAAATTGTGACAACAGCGACGTGACTATTATGTGGCTTGGTCCCTTTCTGTCCACAGAGCGGTTCTGGGAGGAGCCTACCAGAGAGAGAAGGTTGTCGTTTGTAGTGACGCTCATGAGTGGGATCCCTGTAAATAAGTAGCATGTTCCAAACGCCAACTACAGAAAACTTCCAGTAGCCTATTAAAATATTCATTACGCTGCTTACTGATGTGAGCCTCCATAAAGAAAAGGGGATTAAAAGATCTCTTAGAAACAGATTATATTTTTGTTATAAACAGAAACAGCCTTGCTGAA
>NW_009623735.1:16594-53020 GCF_000690535.1 Cariama cristata
GGAAAGGAGGAAGTGGTATTAGAAAGAGCAATGGCATTCTGATGCTGTCAATAGCACTCTAAAAGAGCACATTTCTCTGACATCTCTGTTAACGCAACTAATGCAGATGTCAAGGAAGTCATCACGTGCATGTGTACTGGTGCGGTAGAGTGGCTGTACACACAGTGAGTTAACATCTATCATGCAGTGGGAAATATACAAATGATCTTTCCATTTTTATATGAAGCATTGGCCTGTCTTTCCATATCTGTGATGATATGTCCTTAGAAAAGGGAAGAATTTTGCAGAAAGGAGGGTTTTCCTAAGAAAGTGCTTCAAGATCTGAAGCTTGAAATCTAAACATACTGGAGAGTATGTATCCTTACTGTGGGTGTACTTGACATGTTTCTTTACTGACTAGAACAGAAAAAGGTGAACTGAAACATAATTGTTTTCCTTCATGAAGTTATATCAATGTTTGAAGAAGGCATCACTTTTGAACCAAGATGTTTATATGCCAAATAAGCAACAGCTCTGCAAGCTGTAGTTTAAGAAAAGACTGTCAATAAATCCTGAGGGACTGCAAATATATTTGTTAACATCCATTGTCAGTCTGAGTGAGAGTGTTTGTATATTTGTGTCAGCCATTAATTAAAGGCCACTTGGGAGATTTTAAGATCTTCATCTTGGATTAGTGAAACTGTGCAAAAGGACAAATTGGGCTTTGCAAATTGCCATAGAGATTGGGAACAGTGAGTGAAAAGGATGTTCCGATTCAGGTATCATTGATTTCCTCATAGGTATCCTAGTATGAGAACTGCTGATTTAAGGGAAATCATCAAACAAATATTTACAGTGCTAGTGGAAAGGCTGCAGTGGTACTTGTGTTAACTGTTGATGCTAAACACTTAGTAACAAAACCAACCGGATAAGTTTAGCGTGAAGCTATATTCAGTTTAGCAGAAACTAATGTAGCACTCGTGAACTTTTCTATCGGCATTTAGTTATGTCATTGCAGCTGAGTTTGAAATTGAAGTGTGACAGAAATAATATATGCAAAACTGAATGTTTAGGCTTGTACTTCTATAGAAGAGGACCCTCTGATCAGTCCTCATATTCAGAGGAAATATCAACATGTTTACAAAACTCGTGCTATAAAAGAATATAAATAGAATGAATGTAATAGGCAACCAAATATGAATGCCAGAGTGTTCTGTTGGGCTCTAAAAGTAGAATCTGATCTGTGGAGTGATACCGTTAGAGCTGAGGACCCAACATTCATCACATGAGTGCTGGGGATTTTGCCTCAACTAGCTCTCTTCTGGTCCCATGGACTGAATGCCCAATAGTGGCTGATGCACAGTAGATACACTGGGAGTACATTTTCTAGTCTTAGTTTCATCCAAGAGGAATACAGTTCATGCAACCTGAAAATGCCCTGCAGTCTGAGGCAAAATGTGGTGAATGGGGATGACGAGGAAGCAAAATTAATTCCGGATTTGAAATAAAATGCTGACATTCTGTAATGCTGGTAGCTATCTCTAAGTGGTATAAGGTTTAGGTAGTTGCCACTGAAGTCAACAGGCTTTTACAGAGGAGACATCAAGACAACTTGATGTTTCTGAGAAAGGGGATCAGATGTTAGGTTTTGTCAAAAAAGCAGATTCTGGCTTAAGACTGTGTAAATTTGTATGTCAACACATGTGGTTCTGGTTGCCAAATTGAAGTCTAAATGTGCAGCCATCAGATGTAATTCAAACCATATGAAATAGATCTGTCAAGTCACACATGTTTCCACAGAGATGAATTTAAGCAGTTACATCACTTGGTGTGGGAAGTGCTTATAGTTTAAAAATAATCACAACAATAATAATTTGTGAACAGAATCCAACTGCTCTATTTTGCTTATTGTGAGCTGTATAATTCAGCACACAATTATCACAGCATTGCTTCCTACTATGGACTCTGCTTAGTAATGGATAATGATGTAGACATAGCCTGGCCCAGGGAGCTTACACTTGAAGTGATAATCCTAAACATAATTATACATATACCTAACTTCACATATGAAGCCAGTCCAATTGAAGTCAGTGGGGCACAGAGGTGCACACAGTTGATCAAGCATGTGAGTAATGATTTCCCAGAACGGGACTTAAGTCTTCATGCTGCAAAGGTCAATTATACTATGCCCTGAACGTCTGTATATGAGGCTTTTTTCTCTTTATTTGGTGGGGAATAATGCCATTTTTATTGTAGTGGCTTGCTTATGGTGGTTTCTGCAGAACAAGCAAAAGTTTAAGAAGGGATTTAGAGTCTTGCTCCTGAGCCACATAGTGCCCAAAAAATCTACCCCACCACCCCATTTCCCTTTGCATTCTTAGGTTACTCAGGTTGTCCTGCTGTGTTTATGAGAAATTCTGCCCAGCACCAAACCGTGCTCCAGGAGTTACCTGCAGCAGTTTTATTTCTAGCAGGCGCTGCAGCAGTTGCAACCACTGACACACACACCACAGAATGCAGAAGCAAAATAACCTCCAGCTTTCTGCCGATGTTCTGTTTCTCAGCATCAGAGTTCAGCATTTGAATGTGCTGATTTCTTACTGGATGTCTGAGTTAAGCAAAATCATATTGTAAAGTCCATTCAGACTCTACTAATGATGTATTTAAGCCTTTGGAAGTTAAAACCTGATCCTACTTCCTCTGAAGGCAATGGGAGTCCTGCAATTGAGTTTGGTGGGAACAGGATCAGGACCTAAGTCACTAAATAACATTTTCCATGGTAATAATTAATAACAGCAGTTTTGAAGCTAAAGAAATTAATTATTTTATTTGTAATGCAAGTTTCCAGAATTACTGGTGGATTTAGGAAGAGAATCAAGCAATTATCTGAGGTATGTTTGGGGATGACAAGCTCTAAAATCAGGACACATCCAGAGCTGCAGGCTGAGTGAGATACTGTAGGATGGATTAAGAACTATCAAATGCTGGAACAGAAAGGTAAGTATTATTGATTGGGGGTGGGCTAGGAAAATAATATGCTAATAAGGTGCATTGCAGAGACCTTAAAACCTGGCAGATGCATTTTTCGAGTGGAATGTTTGTAGTGTGAGGGGTTGCAGAAGATATGTCTGAAAGGAGACCCAAGGGGAAGTTTAGTCAATCTTGGATGCTTTCTAAAAATGTTGTCTTGCCTTGTGGTTAAATAATGAATGCAAATCTCCTTTCATGGATTTAAAGCTCTGATTGCTGACATGGGAAAACCAGAAAGGGTTTTGTTTTTTTTCTCTTTTGTAAAATAACACCAAATGACATGGATATCTCTTTGTTCTTGCATATGAATTTATCTTTGTTTTAGGATAAAAGGAGTACCAGATGTGACTGGGACCGCATTGGCAGAAAAGAGCTGTGCAGAGCACTGTGGTTTTCATTTGTTAGGGTTGTTGCAAACATTTCCCTAAGTGTCTTTCACTGGACAGCAGTATAGCTTTGAGCTTGAGGTTCAAGAAAATTGAAAAACATAATCAAGACTTTCAGATTTAGGAACTGAGCTGTGCTGTGACATGTACAAAAGTGCACCCTGGCTATTATTCATTTGAGTTTCATTAATTCTAGTAGTTCTCTATGTGCAAATTTATAACATCACATGAAGTCAATCATATATTAAATGGTTTCATCATGTTCTGTTGCAAACATTTCACACAGTTCTGAAGCAGAACTTCTTGCTTTGATCATGTGTGATAGTATACTAACTCATGTGGTATTTTTTCCCATTCCCAGGATGGTGTTTTTGCCTTTCCTGAACCTTAAGAGAGGGAATACATCTCTATGAGTTTCTGGCCAATCTTTTCCCTGTACCATTCCCATTTTGAATACAGTGGGGGGACCCATATTATGGCCGTGTAAACAAGAAATGAGGGATCAGCCCTTCTGTGATTACTGCCCATATGGATAGAGTATATTTGAGACAATTTACCCCTCTTATTTTTGGGAAATAATTTATCTCAAATTATATTCTATTTACAATGGAGTTAGATGCAGTGACTGTGTAGGCAGCGAGGCTGCAAGTTACCACCTATCAGCTGGCTGTTAGTAATTGCTTAGTATGTTCCCAAACCTGTAGAAATCATGAGATAATTTAGGTGACATCCTCAGTTGATGAAGATGACCTGTTATTCCCAAGTAACCTTGCTTTCCATCAAAAGAGACGCTACCTCCCCAAGGAACTTGAAAATGTAATGCAATAATACTTTACCTGATTAAACTAAGTAACTGAATATGAAGTAACTTATATTACATGAGTTAAAAGAGCCTGTCTATTAGCTGCTTTATTATATTTCAGCCCTCATTAGCAAGATAATTCATCATACTAGAAGATGTGAATTGTGCTTTATGAATTAGTATAATAATATTCTGCACCTGATAGTTATTAATTCTAGTTCAGTCTGATTTATCATAACATTAAACTATTCAACGTTTGTAGAGACAGATAGAAGTTCGTTTTCATGTTGTTCTGAGATACAGTATGTAGAATGTTTCAGGATGATAATTAGATATTGGATGCTACTATATTTTCTGAGGCAGAGCTAGTGATTGCTTGAAAATGATATTTAAATGACCCTACTCTGCTTAGAAACCATATAGCCTAAATTGTGCCATCCATTGCTGCTGGATGGAGCTTTACAAGAACATTCCTTTCAATGAGAAATGACACTATTTTTGTGCTGACAGTTTCTGTGTAGTAATAGTGTTACGTTTTGCCAACGAGCCACAATTGTTGCTAATATGACAGTTTGTTGAATTGTTGAATTTTGAATGGAGAGTAATTGAAAATGTACATTACTGTGGACTTCACTGGGTGAAGCAGGGGAGGGTGGAATTAGAGTTAGCTTCTGACTCTACTCTTGTTTAAAATGCACATGATGCAGTTTTGATTGTGCAAACAATTTTTTAAACCAGTCTTAGAAAGCAGCCATTTACCAGCAGTTAGCAGGAAGATTATGCTGGGGAGACGATACAAAAATGTTTATATTGATTTAAATTGAGACAGATTGCTTTAGCTTATGCCACACGCTATTTCTAATAATATTGAATGTTGGTAACGATTTCCCTCTGAGAAACCCAGAATCCTTCATAAGCATTTAATGAATTTTCTTTTGTAAAACAAAACATGATATATCAGTGTTGCAAGTACAGGAACACACAGTAAAGTCAGTGGCGAGAAGAGAGTCTGAGTTTGCTGATTCCCCTCTTTAACTTCTCTGTTGGGATGCTTTGTCCTTTGGGCTGTGACAGAGTCAAGGCAAAGTTTGATCTGTAGATATCGCAGTATCTGGTAAAACAACCTGGCACGCTTACCAAGGAGATGGCAAAATTAAGTATGAAGGTATCAGGTGGTAACTGAGAACTTCATTAAAGTCAGTGAGAGAAGAGCTCGATTCTTGTTGTCGGGGACTGAAGGCAAATTCACTGTTGAGTCACACCAGGTTTCATATGGTTCTATAGCTATTGGTTTCAGTGGCATTGCTCATGATGTGTACCAGGAGGCTTGAGAAGGGAAAGAAATGCTGTGGTTTCCCATGTGTGTATAATACAGAAGACACACTTGTCTCGCATTCTCTGCTGAACACAGAGGTCCTTAAGGTACTAGCCCTCTTCCTGCCAGGATAGCTACCATCCATATTTTTCTTCTCACACCATTTCTGTACTGTCTAAACCTCCTTTCTGTGGCTAGATATGTCTTTTGCTCAGCTTTATGCTTCGGACTGTAAGGGAACAACAGTTTAGGATCTTATGCTTGCCCTGTATCAGGTATTTCCTTTATTCCTGTGTTTTGGAGTGCTGCCAGTCAGAGAAGATATTCCTTAACTGAATTATTATATGCTATGGTGTGAATAATACATTCAAAAAGGGATCATTTGTAACTAATATTTTGTTGATTTTGCGCTTTGTATTTTGCAACATATTCTTCATGAATTATTTTGCCTGCATACTAAGTATCTCCATCTACATATGTAGAAGTATCTCATGTTAAGTTGATTCATGTTTCATGTCATAGAATCTTTCGTTCATTTAAGAACTTATGTTCCTAAACATAAATACAGATCTCTTTGTTCTCAGTTGAATTTGGAGTAGGGTTTTCTGTTTATGAATATTGCATTGTTTAAAGGGTAATCATTTGTACACACTGGAAATATATAGTTTTTGATTGTATTTTAGATGCTTCTGAGATTAGAGTGAATATCAGAGTCTCCATAAATGGTCTGAGCTACAGAGCTGTGAAAAGAATGGATTTTCAATTTTCTGAACAAAATGAACCACCTCAAATTATTTTAGGTCAAGCAAAACATTTTTCCAACCTGAAATGGATTTTTAACATGTTTTCAGTTATTAATTTTTGTGAGTTTAAAATACTTTGTGTGAAAAACTCTGATAGTGCTTTTGAAAACATTGAAACAAAATGTGTCAGAGTTGTGTGTGTTCTGGATTTAATTTGTTTGACCAGTGCTGCCTGGTGAATAGGTCCAAGTTTGCAGATAGTTACATCAGACCTCTGATTGCATTTCTGGGTGAAAAAACTATTTGTTTGAAAAGTTTTGGCATGCTATACTCCTGGCAGAAATTCATCTTGGTGACCACTTCCTTTTATTTCTTCCTTATATCTTCTTCCTTCAGGATCTAGGAGTGAAAGGTTGGTTTTTTTCTGTATTGACTAATTGCATATAGGCACCTCTTTAGCTGGTCTAAATCAGCATAGCTCTGGTGGATTTATACCTGCTGAGGAGCTGTCCCTTTTTGTTCATTGCTAATTCCTTAAACTCATTCTGGTTTGATTTTCAGTTAGTTCACCTTGACTTATTGTCCTTCATTATTTTAATATTCATTTATGTTTTTGATCACCTGCTGACTCAATCATTTTTCAGCCCTTGTATTTCATTGCAATATCTAATTTCTAATAATCTTGACTTTTCTAATCATTGTTTACTTTCTTTTTTCTCCTTTTTCATTTGGTGTCCTCATTAATCTCTCACCAAAATTTTTTTCTGACATTTCAACTTTTTTCATGATGACAATGATTATTAATTTACATTTTACTTACTTAAACTCATTCCATTTCTTCCCCTTACACAGTGAAAATTGCTGTAGAGTCCATTAAAATCCCTCAGCTAATTCCTGGTGGGTTCTGGCAGTCAGTGCGGGTTCTTGTCGCTAGAGTAGCGTTTCTCGAGGATAAGTAATCCTGCTCACCTTTCTTTGTTTTGGAACCGGCAGCATACATGAACCGGTAGAAAACAGTTAAAAATTTTGAACTGGAATTGCAAATGGAAAAATAGTTCTGTTGCCACTGTTTTAGTCATTTAATGATGTTTTCTCTACTGCTGGTATTCTTCCTTCAAGGACATACTTGAATGCAAATCTCTGATTTCCGCCAATACAGGAAAGGTAGGGCGATATTGCTGGTCAAATGCTACATCAAAGGTAGCCCCACATGTAGGATGGATCTTTGCTTTACACTGCGAGTGATTCTCTGTATGCGGGTGCTCTGAAGAAGAGAAAAAGCTGCTTCTTCGAGTTAACATTTGACTGTGAATAATTTAGTAACACTGATATTCTTCTAGTTCTGTGAATATTTTATGGTAAGCTTTGTGAAGAATCTGTAACTTCAAGTGCCAGATCAGTGAAAAATGGCTTCCACTTAGGTTTCTCCAAGTATATACGCTGACTATTTTGTAGCTATGCTCTTAGTCATCTGATGCAATACACATGATCAGTTATAAATTAAAAACTAGGGTCATCATTACAGTAAAGATTTCATGTACTGTACTGAAGAAAGACTTATTAGCAGTAGAATGACAGACATCTTGATAATTTTGGCCCGATCATTTAATTGTCAGTTATTTTAGCTTATCTGTAGTAAAATGAAAGTCATCTGACGGAGAAAAATTGAAACGACATCTTATGTAATACTTCACTTGAGAATTTCGTTGCAGTTTAACTATGCGGCTTATCTTAAACAGCTCTACAACAAAGATTAAACTATTTCATTCTGAAGTTATTGTTCTTGTTTTCCTTTTGATAACGCTGATTGTTGAAACTTCAAATGTACCTGCAGCTTATAAATGCCTAAGAACACAAAACCCAGCATGCCTAAAATCTGACTTTTATTGGCTAGTATTTCACTCTCTGAGTCTGATTTCTCACTCTGGAGCTCTCCACAGTAAAGCTGAATCAAAATCATGTACTGCCTGTTGCTTTGGGTCTAAAACGGTACACCAACAGAGGCTCAGAGAAGTGTGTGTGTAGGTACTGGTCTCTGGCTGTACCAGCTAGAGCTACTGCTGGCATTCACCTCCTGGAGCAGTGGAGCACACTACTCATTTCGGCCAGGTACACTGTGCTATAGAAAAATCAGCCCCCCTAAGTATTTTCAGAATGTTTCCTTTTTTGTTCAGAACATTTCTGTTGTGGAACATTCTGAGATGATGAACTGCTTCTTGAAGTGGGAGGGGGAGAAGTCAGGTATGGTTTTGATCTCAGCAGGAGCTAGAAGTCAGGAGCAGCTGGTTATGGCAGAGGCGCTATCCTGATTTCAGTGAGAAATGGGGGCTGTGGGGTCCCAGCTCGTGGTAATAGCTTGTCTTCTTGCATGTTGGCACTGCCTGGGTTGCAGCAGCCCCTCTAAAGCTCACAAAGGTGTGGCTGGATGTGCCACTCTGGAAGGTAAGGTCCGTTGTCTGGGGATCTCTTGGCTCTAATTACATCTGAACTCACCTGGGGATGCTGTTGTGCAGCCGCCTGAATCTTGTGGCCACCTCTCTCAGCGGCCCCGGGCTCCTCAGGGGTGAGCAGCCAGTGCAACCTGGACACTGGGGCATACGGCCTCAATGCCAGCCTGTTTTGCATGGGCTGCAGCAACCAAGATTCCCTCTCTCTCAAAAATTCCCAAGACAGCCCAGCAGTTGAGGGGCATTATCTTGGATCTGTGAGAGGCAGTAGCTCCAGAGTCAGGCCACTCTGCTGTGCTTTTAGAAACCTACAGAGAGCAGTGGATCTCCCCAGGTAGCTGCAGGCACTGCAGCTAAAGCGCTCTCTCCCAAGAACTGCCAACTTGCCTATCTTCCAACTAAGCAAGAGATGGTGCAACATGCAGAGTGCTCCATACCATGTCCTCCTGAGAATAGCAAGGACCTCAAGAAGCAATGATGAAAACATATCTTCCTAATAAGCTGACTGCCATTAGCAGTTTTCATTTTCAGGGTCTCTGGTGCTATATAAAAGCCTGAATAATATTTAAGCATGTTTTAATAATGGTTAGAAAAAAAAAAAAATCCAAGTATTTTAGTGTGCATCTGTGTGTGTGATGGACTAAAATAAAACCTCAAGCAATAGTAAGTGTACCATGAGAGTGTAGGTCTTTCCCTTTCTTCGTATTGAAAAAAGGGTTTATAGTAGGGGTTCTTTGGTAGTAAAATATTTGTTCTGACAAACCAGTGCAGAATACTTTCTAATTAGGACATGCTGTTTTGCAGGTGAAATTGCTACCAACAATTTTGACACATCTTTGTCGTGCCTCCATGAAGTCCAAAGGCTTATTAAAAAGCTTCTCCTTGGTCAGGCAAGCGGTTGAGTGCGATCCTGCTAAAATCCTGGTGAAATGCAAATATATCCATAAATCCAGATTTGCTAGACTTCAAAGAAGTCATCTTGTGCTGCCAGCCCAGAGAGAGTGATTGTATCTTTAAGCAATGTTTGAAAGGCCCAAAATGGGAGCGCAGAAGTAATTTTGCTTTGCTGATCCAGTAGCAGGAGAGGCTCTTTTAGGGAAGACAAAGCACCACCAATATCAGAACATCATGAAGGCCAGATACAGTATCTCTATTTGAGTACCATTTACTCACCTGCAGGAATCCCAATTAACTGGAATTACCACCCCAATTAAGCAGCAGTCCTTGCCATTAAGTATCATTAGGCTTAATTTGGTTCCCTGGGAAATGTCCCGATTAAGCGGATTTCATGATTAAGCACCTGTAATAAATGTTTTAGCTTACATCTAAAATTCTTTTTTATTTCATAGGATCTTATCACTAGCACCCAAATAGCAACTAATATGCCTACTACTACTACTGTCATTTTGTTTTATTGATTGCCTTGTATATACTAACTTCTTATCTTGGCTTTGCAAAGTTTTGACGAGGAAACCTTTGTATTTTTGCATGGTGATTTTATAATGCAAATATATCCCTGTATATCTCACTGCTCTTGCTCTGTCTGACAGCCTGATTAATATTTTGTCACTATTTCTTAAGACAGCGGTAAACCTCACATGAACATCAGTCATATTGCAAGGAAACACTCCACTTGCTGTACTTTGGAGGAAGTTTACTTGGCCGGTCTTAATTTTCTGCTTGGTGGAAGAATAATATTTCACAACCAGAAACAGGTACAGAAAACGTGTCTAGCACCAAACTGTTCAAATGACAATGCATCAGATCTCCTTTCTCTAAAAACAGGTGGTGACAGATAACCTGTGTTATAGGAAAGATCTCTTGCCTGAGTCAGTGGCCTAAAGTAGGGTCCACGTTGTAGATGCCAAGAGAATGTAGAGGTACCCAAGACAACTGTAAATATGGGACCAGATCAATCCAACCACAGAAAGCCCAGTGCTTTGCTGGGGTTAATTTACTCTACAACTTATGAAATAGAGCCCTCAAGGGACTAAACAATATCATGAGAAATGCAGTGGGGACTTGTGGGGTTTAGTACTGCAAATACATAAAGCTCACCATAGCAGCTGGCAGTAGCATCTCTGATGAGTGTGGGCTGTTGGGATGTGCAGTTCATAGAAAAGAGAAGGTGACCAAGGTCTTTTGCAGTATAAACTGACAACTCCTATATAATCGTGGTGTCAGATTTGCAAGATTTGTCTTGAATAGCAGCAAGCGTAGTGCATTTGTGAAAGAAACATGGTGTCATTGAAAAGTGCCTATTTGTGGAGCCCAGGATATTTTTTTTTGAAACATATGTGGTTCAGTGACCCTCCACTGAATCCAAGGCTGGGATCCAAGAGATTCTCAGCAGGGATTTTTGGCCCCATGGCCAAGAGCAAATTTATGATCCCTTTATAGTGAAAGTTGTTAAATGGTCAGAAAACCACCTTACTTCTCTAAAAGGAAGAGCTCAAGTTTACTTTTTTTTGCTGAATTTAAATTTACACATCAGATAAAAGAGAATATGTATGGGCAAAATCTATTAAAAACAGTCAAGGGAAGAAGCAAGGTAAAGGAAGTGGAGTTATTTCTCCAAGAGATTAAACTGGAAAGGAATAGAATGGAACTGAATAAGGTACTCCTTTAATCAGTTCTCTCTCTAATGGGAATGTATGACCAAGGAATCCTTTTTTGCATGTATGAAAGATCAAGGGGTTTTAATCACAAAATAATGATGGGAACATACATTAATTTGTAGGATCAGAAGGCACTGAAAAAATGAAGGGAGTACAAGTACTTCATGGCATTATGTACAGAGGGTTTAAACATCTTGAACTTGTGCCATGTACACATTCCTTAGTGGACAAAAAACAATTAAAAGGTCTTGTCAGGAAGGGAAACACTTCTACAAATAGTTCTAAATATAAACAAATATGCTTTTCATCCCCAAAATGCTAAGGAAAATATATCAAGAAGAAGAGAAACTGTTTTAAAGAGTTTTCACATCTGGGGGAATGTTTGTTTAAAACTCCCCCCCCCACCCCCCCCCATCCTTCTACTCCCATCTGCCTGTCTGTCTCTCTTCTGGCTCTGTGACTTTCCTTATTTTCTCCCATACAGGTATTCAGCAGCAGAAATAACATGAGAAATTTTGGTACATTACTATGGATAATCCTGCAATTGCACTGGCCAGAGAAAAAATATTCATATTTATAAATCGCTTAAAGTAGGTTTTTCTTTTGATGTGTGCGTAACTCCCATAAATGTTAATGCTAGGTCTGGGCTTCAAAAGGAGAATATGCCCCTTGCTTATACTGTAGAGTTAAGACATAAGAAAATTTAGGAAATGGAGAAAACCATCTAGTTCAGCACTCCTGCTATTTATTTGGTTTTGGAGATGTGAAGAAAAGAGAGAAATAGATCTCTCCCATCTATATAACTTTACCTAGTTTTCCAGCATATTAAAATACAGATGAGTATGTCAAATTATTTATCTGGGGTTTTTTCCCTTGGCTGTCTTAATTTCTGTATCAACTTTTCCTTTTCACCCCAACAGTATATGTAAAATAAAACAGGTCAGTACTTTGCTGAGTTGTTTACATTGTTCATGTAAGAAAGTTGAGAGATGGATCAGTGACCAAAAAGCCACCTGACCTTTTATCTTCTAGTGCACTGTGTGCTTGGAGCATGCTAACATAAAACTTTAAAAGAAATAATTGTAAAGATTGGCAATGGGTCTAGGTACTATGAGTATGTGTATCAATAACTATAGCCTAGCTATAAGCCTGGAAATGGTCATATGCCACAGCTCTGGATTTCAAGAAATCAAATGTGAATGCTGTCTTATTAAACTAAAACCTTTAAGCTGAATAGCATGTCCTTCCTCTTAAAGCCTGAGTTACCTAGGAATGAAAAGCCAAATGCCATGTCAGCCAGAGCTATGGGACTAGGCTTGCCAGCTGTAGAGCAGTCAACTGCACTCACGTGGATGATAGTCTCAGCAGGATGGCCTTTCATGAGGACCAGAAGATAAGGTATGGGGAGAAGCAGAGTGGTACCTGAAGTGAAGTGGCCCAAAGATAAGACTTATTTACTCTACAGTAATGTATTAACCGAAGTCGTCTGCTTGTGTTGTCAAAGTCAGGGGATGACACTTTAGTGGCTGTGTGCTTTCTTCTGTTAGGCCACCTTTATGAAAAATAGAGCTGTAAGAGGGTAGTAGACAACTGCAAACTGTACATGAAGAAGAGGTATCATAGGAGAGGTTTGAGACCAGGGAGGGAGGTGCAGAGGGGTGTTTCATACAGTGCTATTAGTTATTCTAGTATGGGACGTGAGTTAGGAATTGCTGAACTGATTTTGAGAGGCAGGATGAAAATCTCAGCAATTGCAAACATGTTTTACACAGTCTTGTGTAAAACAATATGGAGCAAAACTCCTTCATTCTCATAGTTCAAAATGACAGAGTGATTTTCCATTTGCTTATGTCTCCTGCAAGGGTGCCTGTTTTCTAGACCAGGGACAATTATGCAGGTACCTGCTTCCAAAGAGGAATTTGCTGATCTTTTCTAAAAAATTTGGTCTTTCATAGTGTTTATTCACAGCAACTTGAAGCTATAGAAGTGAATTTTTAACAGTTTCAGAGATGGTACTTTGGTTTTGACTGAAGATGTGTATAGGTGCTTCCTACTGACTGAATTCCTTCGAACACAGTAAAATTCTCAGGACATTAAAAGGTGAAACTTTTGAAATAATTTCCTTAGCTGAGGCCTGTATCTTCTGTTGATGTGAGAGGTGTTCTGTCTGCATGGGGAAATACAGAGGCAGGACCTTTAACTCGGACATTACACTGTTTTAAAACCAGTGCTGTAAAGCTGTCTAGACTCGCTGAAAATAACCAGTAAAATATCTTGCTTGTAGTAATTTGGTATTTTGGCCAGCACGCTAAGCAATATTCTAATATTTTTAGTAAAATAACTGATGAGGGACTTCATATATCCCAAAGAGCTCTATTAAACAGGAAATTCTGCAGATTTCTGCCTTCAGTTATAAGGTCAGGCTGATTTCTGAGACCTCTGTATGCACATCCAATGAGAATTTGCACATTTGCCATTAATCAATAAGGGATGAAAAAATATTTCACTTGTAAACAGAAGGCTTAGCGATCAAAAGGAACATATCAGGTTAGACATAATTTTGCTAAATACTATGTATTGCACTCTTTGTTTCCGATTTTATTCTTACTGTTTGCTATAATGTTTTAATGACCTGAACAACATGATGTTAAAATGCTTGCATGTGTCCTCCCCCCTACTGATGAACTGATCTGAAACAATCGTTTGAATCCCGAACAAGAGGTCCCTTATTATTATTTTTGTTCTTTCACATAAGCAGAAATCCTTCTGAGGAGAAAGCTGGTATCTGTGGACAGCATCTGACTTCTAAACAGATTGTGGGTTAAAGGAGTTGCTTGGACAATACAAATAAGTAGTCATTTATTACATGCAAATATAACAGGTTGACATAAAACCCATGACTTCAGTGAACTAGAAAATAATACTACAACTGAGATATGTTTTTGAAGTTGCTGTTTAGCTTCATATAAGGGGAGAAAATCTCCTGTAGCTCAGATGGGCTTATTTGAAACCAAAGCTTTTGATGTTATAATGTGCAGTCTAAATTCATTAATCCCTCTGTTAAAAAAAAAAAAAAAAAAAGTCTCTTAAATGAGTAATAAACATAATAATGAAAATAACTGCCAGGAAGAACATGAGTTACATCACACTTAGTGTTCCAGCTATAGATGAAAATGAACTTTGGAAATGCAGGTTACGCTAAATGAATTTAATTTGTGTTTTGATACAGAATGTTTAAACATGTTGTTATTTTCTGGCACCAGGGCTGATAGCTATAAATGAGAACATCTAAGAACATCAAAGGAACTGGACCTTTTATACTCTTCAGCACCCCCTTGGAGATGTTTATCTGGGCTGTTATCTGGATCCCATACAAGCATCAAACAATGTGCCAGTCTCACCAAGTTACTCTCTTTTCCCAAAAGTTCTGACGCATGCATTTCCTGCACAAATGTTCCATATTTTAGAGTTCACTACAAGTGCACAAATAGAAGTAGTTTGTACTAACAGACTTGACTGTAGATAGTTGAAGTTTTTCTTCTATAAAGTATTTGAAATAGAAAAGAAAACTTCCTTCTGTTTGACTCAAACTAAGTTTCCAGATGTCAGGGTCAAAGGTTGGAGATAAAAGTATCAGGTTTTGGCCTACTCTAACTAGACTCCAGGCCCAAATGTGTGAGATCTTCCCTAGAGGGGGTTCCTTTTGTACTGGTTCAGTTTTCTTCTTTAGCTTCTCCCAGTAAGAGGTCCCATTCCATGCTGCTGAATTATGATACTTCATCTCAGTTGTTAAGACACTTAAAACTTGTATTTACTGTTTAACACTTGGCTGCAAGTCAAACCTTTTAAATATCTCTTTTTAAAACTTTTCCACTTTTGAAGGCTGTTAATTCTTTTCTTCCTGGGGTTTTGGTGGCTGTGTGTGGGTCCTCTCAGCTGACATTACAAGACTCGTGCTCCAACTATGCCAACAGTGTGCAGTAAAACAAGAGGTCTTACAATTTACACAGAGCCTCAGAAGATATATAAAGGCTACAGGATATTAGCCCTGCTGTCCCCTTGGCGTCTTCACTGGCTTTTTGGTTTGTTTGGTTTTTTTCAGCTGCTGAAACTCCTTGACTATGTGAGAGAAAAAATTAAAACTGGTGCATAAATGAACAGAGGAGCCTGGAAAGTGATTGAGTCAGATATTTAGTAACGTAAACATTAGGGCTTAAAACAATAAAATGAAGGCTGTGAGGACTAATTTTAGGTGTTAAGGTTCAAGTGTAACCTGTCTCTGGTCTCAGGGTGAGTACTTCAGCTAAACCCTGAAGGTCTACATGCATGAAGAAAGCACCCTTCTGATCATGTAGGGACTGTGGGGCCAAGAGACCCTGGAGGCATTCTTCCTTCACTCCGAATGAATGATTCGAATATTAACGAATCTTAACTTCTCCACTCATTCTCCTCCTCTGTGCTTTACTAGGCATCTGCATTCCCATGTGGTACACAAATGTGCATGCTCCCCACGCCTTCCCCAGCAGTGCTCTCCTGTCTCCTCTCATGGAAGCGTGCCAATTCATCTGCATTTGGCAAAGAAGGCAGAACAGAATTTGAGAGGTGACCACCACTGTGGCAGTTAGCATATAGTTTGGAGAGACCCAATTCTTAAAGGATTTAAGATTTGAGGTGGCTGCAGAGATGTGCTTTGGCTCCCATGACCTCTGTTGAATCACTCCAGTACACTGAGCAGGAAACAAAAATAGATCCTCCCCAGGTACTACAGGAATAACTAATAAAACCACAAAGGATAGTCGAACTGACACTTGCAGATAGATATCTAAGGTAAGGAAGTAAAGTCACATGATGTAACCTAGAACTGTTATTTACATTGGAAGAAAGGTTCACCTCCGAGTGCCAATTTCTACCTTAGTGCAGGAAAACATTTCAGAATATCACAAAAAGTGGAGACAGAAAAAACCTTTTAAGTTGCCAAGTTTACTCCCTTGCCAATATTGGGTTTTCCCCATGTGTACTGTGTGATGCTTTGTACTGTCTGGTTTTAAACAACTCAGACAATAGCAACTTGACTACTTCCTTTGGATGGTAATGTTATGAGCGGTTTGAAAGGTGCTTACTTTTTCTTTTTCTCTGACAGGGCAATTAGAGAAGTCAGATGCCTGCCATGTTCCGAAGTCCCTAGAGGAATGAGGTAGTAGGAGAGTCTGCAAGTTATGGTGCTGTGGAAAAAAGGCCCCTTTTTGTAAGCTGTCAAGGAATTCCTTGCATGAGGGCAGTGGCACAGAAAGCCAAATGAACAGTGAAATCGGCGGAGGAAACGGCTGCTGACAGAACAGAAACATTGAGGGAAACTTCACAAACGGCAGATCTAGTGTGGGTTCAGGGCAGTAATCACTAACAAGTTGGTGTAGTTGTAGAAATAGGACTTCCTGTAGATGGGGGACTGTCACAGTGGGAATATGATAAAGGTGAGCTCAAAGAGACACAAAAAGGCCAGACATATAGGAATGAGAAAAATTTCCATAGTAAAATCCTGGGGTCAGGATGTGCTGGAGTCTTGCTGGTAATAAAGCAGCAGTAGTTGTGGGCTGGGACAGAGAAGAAAGTCTGAAGTAGATGAGACACAGGCAAGGAAGAAGGTAGACAGTTTCACAGTGAGGCAGAGCAATATTTGGTATACCGTACATGAATTAAGGTTGGTAAACAGGATTATTATAAGTATGATGTTGCTAAAGCAGGGAGAAGAGAGTTCTTATCTGCATTGCTTTACTGTGAATGCACAAATTGTTCCTGTGTGTTATGTACCTATTAGCATTATGGTAGTGTTAATTTTCACGAAGGAGCCCACATTTTAGTAACTCTTTCAGCTGCTATTTTATACTTTGCTTCTCTACTTTTTATTCAGGCACTTTTTGCTTCAGATGACTTGTCTGCTGGTCCATTTGATTTTGGTTTGAAGTGAACCTGCACTAAATGGTCACACTTGTTCACCTGTGATCTTTTGACTGAATCTTGTTTCTCTTCATTTAGTCTTGTTATTCTGACTTATTTTATCCCCTACCCATTCTGAAATCATACAACTTCTTACCAGGTATTTATGCTTGTCAGCTACTTATAGGCCAACTCTTTTGGATAAAATTCTGCCTTGACCTTTGCAAGCCCCTGAACTCAGATCCAGTGGAAGCTTTGTGAAGTCAAGGAATTATGTGAGGTCTGACAAAAGCTGCATGTTCCCACCTTTTGTCCGCCAGTAAATTCAGGTAGGAATTAATGAAGTAACCAGAGAGCTCAGGAGAAGTTCAGGCACAGTCCTTCCTCGATCTGGGCTAAAAGAACAGTTCTGTTCTAGCAACGCTGCCACTGTTACCACCACTACCTTCTAAACAAGGTAAACCTTTCTGCTTAATGAAGTCAAAATCATACATGCTTCCAATAGTATTTTTAAAACTAACCTGGAGCTGTTGAAAAGGTTAGCTCTTGATTCTTTCTGAGGCCTATATGACTTAAAATATTTTGAAATGCAGTATCTGTTTTGTTACAGGTTTCGTAAACTCTGTCCCTTTACGTATTTTTCTGTTCTAAGGTCTGCTTTCAGTCTGTTACTAAACCCACCTGCCAAGGGTTATATTCTTCTCATGCATCGTTGTTAGGACAGAAATTTCAAAGCAAGCAGCCTCTGACAACTAGCTGACAATGCAGGGTGAATAGAAGATATAGGAAAACTCATATTTAGAGTAAAATACTGAATTGATTTGGAATTGACAATGCAAAAGACAAGCCGTATGGCAGGTCAGAGAGAAGCTTTAGTTATATGTACGGAAGGATTTTGCTGGTCACGGGCAGCAAGAGACCAGGATGAAAAACCAAAGCGTTACCTGCGGAATCACTGCTAATGCGGCTCTGGGACAGAGCAAAGAGAGTGAGGGAGAAAGTGAGAGCGATTTGAGCTGAGCACTGGCGAGAAAGAGCTTGGATCTGTGAACAAAGAAACCATTTACTGTTTGATTCCTGCTCTGCTTGCTCTCTGATTGTGTCAGGGACTGGAGGTGGTGTGATTTACCTAACGCTCTTGGGTTTGTATTTGGTGTTTTGCACAGTTATGTTTCAAAAAATCATCTTCAAGTGAGGTGTTCTGCTGGGTTTTTTTTCTAGCTAAGTTTGCATATTGCAGAGAAAATATGTCTTATTTTTTCCCCTTCTCTCTTTCTCTTTTTGCCTCCACTGCTTCTAATGGAAGTTGCATCTGTAAAACTTTAAAGGAATTGGGCTAGGGTCACATCCTGACAAAAAGGCAGACAAAATAACTCAGTAATTGGTGTCACTAAATTACTAGGGAAGATTGATGATTCATCTCAGGATGTATATATGTATGTGTGTGTGTATATATGTTTGTGTTAATAACTATTTTTGTTTTCTTCAAAGTACCATCAAAGAATTGAAGCAGTAAACTTCCCTGGACAGCAAAATGTTTTTTGACCAGAAGACCTGTAGTAAGGTAATGCCCTTTCTCTTCCTTTCTTTCCTCTGTTCCATGTTTTTAACGTAGCTTTAAAGTACATTAAATATAGTTGAATATAGTGTCTATAAGAGAGCCAATGAATAAAAGAAAACCTGCTGTTTCATCATCTTAAATAGAATGAAGGGGAAATACACTCAGCAAAGTCTTTCTGCAGATTTATTTTTGTTTTTAAAGCCACGTTTTTTTCTGGTTTGTTTTTAAAGGAAAAGAACAGACTTTCAGATTTGGAAACAAATCATGAGGTCCCCTGAAACAATAACAAAAGCCCCAAACAAAACCCCTTTCAACTCTCACTTCTCTCGCAAAATGTTTCTTTTCGCAAAATGTTTCTTTTCACAAACTGGACAAAATTATTTACATTTGAGAGACCATGACCATTCTGATTGTATGTTTTAATAGTGCTTTGATTGGCCAGGAGTATTAATTTGATTATATTTGAAGAGGCTTTAGAGAGTCTGTCCAGACATCTGAAATATATTATTTACAGTAATTTGTTATGTATATCTGGATTCTGGCTGCAGTTTTGCTGTTCTAACTTTGGAATAACTCCACTGAGGTCAACAAGCTACTTCAAATTTTACATGTTTACTGACTTTATCATCTGGGTTTTTGTGTCTTAGCAATTTGCTGTAATTGTGGAAGGACTCTGGAGCTGGCCAGAAGGTTGTTATTGACAGCAAATACTGTTTGCAATTGATGTACGGTACACGAAGAGGTTATTTACATTATTGTCCTCATTGGACTGATTTTATAAAAAACCCTGAAGGATATTTTCCTTTGAACTCCATTGCTGCCAGCTTCATTTCTCCCACACTTGCCCTTGTACTTAGGATAAATAGGGTCAAATAGGAAATACAGGGGGCAATAACATAAACATAAATAGGGAAGACATGGGGCCAGTAGGGTAGACAATATGTCTACCAGTAGCATTTCTAGGGTTTAAAATTTGGCAGTGCTGTGTTAGTGAAGTCCTACAATATGAATTAATTACCAGAATTGGACTTTATATCTAAAAACAAGGCTTGAAAAAATTTGCTCAGACTTTCTGCATAACCATGCCTTAGGATTTGGCCTGCTTTCTCCATTGGATACACTGTTTTTGGTTGAACTGTATGAGCTTAGTGAAGACACTCAAAATTGATTGATAGACTTCAAGTGGCTAGGAAATCCTCTAGTTAATAGGTAAAGAAAGCTCTTGTAGCTTCAGCTATTCAGTGATTCATATCAAATAACTGCTGCTACTTCTGTCTACAAAGTTTTCTTCCTAAACTCCAATAAACTGGTGGTAAAATCCTGTCTCCTCTCCATTTAGGATCAGTCAAGGCACCCAAGGGTTTGAGATGTCACCTTGTGATCCTGACATATATTAGTCATCTCTTCACCTGCTTTAGTCTCTCACGAGTAGCAGATTTTCCAGGCCTCCTTCTCAGAGTTTAACTATTTGCCAATCTCCTTTTAGAGTATGGTCACAAAACCTTTGTTAGTTCTTAAACATTATGGTTGAAAGTTTTGATCGTATTTGCACAGAAAACTTGGTCAGTGAATCAGCGGTAGTTGTGTTTGCACATGCTTTGTTGGTGTTTATATATATATATGGGGGGAGGATGTTGGATGTAAGTGTATGATAGACAGGAACTCAAAGAACCCAGCAGCAATTCAGCCTCGTCCCTGATACGCTGATATCATCCCCTCACCACTCTACATGTTGTCAGTAAATCTATCCTTTAAGTAATGCACAAGTGTATATATTTCAGAATATCAAATTAATTTAAAAGTAATTATCATAAAAGTCAGGTGGGGCTAGTACAAGAAATACAGTAAAGGTGTATTTATATCTTTATTTGTATTGTAACTATATTTAAAAGTAAATGGAACTAAGCCATTTCCCTTAATAATTTTCTGCTCAATGGTATAGTGTGAGTATCAATGCATATAAACTCAATGGGTGACTTTAGGTTTGTGTAAATGGGTACTTTCCAGTCAGAGCTTTATAATAATTATTTTCATAATTTAAATATTTTCCCCTGACATTTAATAATTTTAAATGTGGCCTTTAACTGAATTTTTAAATTAGTATGGGTTATACTTTAATTTCATTAATGATCCTGATAGTTTCTGAGTGATCCCATTATATTAATTCTTCTTTAACACTGAGTTATTTACTCTTTATTTCTGTAATTTTCTCTGGATATTATTATTCCTTACTCATTTGCAGCATCTAACTGATTCTGCTTATACATTAAAGAAGCAAAAAGAAAATTAAATTGGTGCCCATTTCAGGCAGACGAAATGCTCTTACAAATTAGTCTGTAGCTAAAAGAGATGTGGAGCGAAAAGTTATTGTGAAAACAACAAAAAAAATCCTTTTTATGATGAGTAAAGTCTAAAAGCTATACATGAAAACAAAATGCTATAGCTACAGTTTTACAGCTCACAAATGCTGCAGTAAATTAATAATCCAGTGGCTTAAATCTTAAATGGCTTTTTAAACTCTTTATAAAGGGATCTCTGCAGGTTTAGCCATGTTTACAATTTACCACCAGCTACTTGAGTGTATAAAATAACAGAGAGAAAATTTAAAGGAAAAATTGTACAAAGAGCTTTTATGTCTGAATTTGGGCCAGTTTCAATGAGTCTGGAAATGCAATTGTAGTTTAAAACCCTTGTGGTTCATAATGTATATTCCTCTCAAAAGTAATTCATGTAAAACACCTCCAAATGCTAGAGGCCTTTATAGAGTAGAAAAAAAATAAGTATATTGTAGACAGAAAAAGACTGGACAGCCAAAAAAAAATTATTTACAGTAATTTTCCTAATTGAAAGAATGCTTTTGTCACAGTGTGATGCTGCTTTCAGTAACATGTGCGTTACTAGCAATAGATTGTAGGCTGAGAAAAACAACTTTCTCTTTGTGCTGTGAAAAGGGCAGGGGTAGTTTACATGGGGAAGATTCATAAAGACTGGACAAAGAAGAATTGATCCTGTGGACGCTTTGGTGCTTGTCCATTGCAAATAAAGTTCAGCTGTACAGCTTTGCCAACTCGGGCATCAGGTCTCCCCCGAGGATTTGATCTCCCAAGCATTTCCTCACTCCACCAGTGGCCTTATTTGCATTACTGCCCCATTTTCAACCTATATATTTGCTTTCTTAATGTCATCTGTATTCTACATATAAAATGCAACTGTTCCGTGCTAGAGAGCAGGCAATAACTGCAGTCCAGTGTTGCTGTGGGCTGGAAAATACTGGCTTTTGAGTGATAACAGTTTAGTGACTCAGAGTAGTCTGCCTTATCCTTCATAGTTCATCTGCTCAAAGTATTGGACTACAAGCCTCGAGGATGCTGTTTAGGACAAGAGGAAACAATCTAAAGTTGTGCCAGGGGAGGTTCAGGTTGGATATTAGGAAGAAGTTCTTCACTGTCAGAGTCGTTAGGCATTGGAACTCACCATCCCTGGAGGTTTTCAAAAAACATTTAGATGTGGCGCTTTGATACATGGTTTAGTGGGCATGGGTAGAGAGGTTGGACTTGATGATCTTTGAGGTATCTTCCAATCATCATGATTCTATGATACGTGTAGCTGATACTGTCTTAACTTACACAATCTTCTAAAGATAATATACAAGTATCTGTAAAAACATAGCAGTAAAACAACATCCAGGAGTACACTGCTAGCTTGCTGGCTCCTCTGCTTGTATAGAGTTTTGAAGTTTGTTAATGATAATAAAAGTGAAAATGACTCCATCTGTTAAGAGAAATGTTTACTCTTCTGTACTAGGAAGCCTGCATCTCTCTGCAGCTTATTGTTAGTTTTACTTTGTCAGTTTTACATCAAGCAGCAGGAAAAAGAAAACATAAAATTCAAAATGAGCTGGAAAATACCTTTCAAGCTGATTTATGATATATTACTGAAAAAGACCTGCTTTCTTTGATGTTATCCAACCCACAATACTGTGCATAGTTTATGGACACGAAAAGTAAGTGCTTCTTAGAAAAATGCATACTCTCCAAACAGTAACAATTTGAACAGGTTAATTCCAGACCCTCTAAAAGTTAGTTTCTGTATATATTGTATTATAATATTGATAGAAAAATACAAAAGAAAGCAAACAGTCTAGGAGATATCTGAATTTTGTGCTTTGGATTTTAGACTGATACTGCCAAGAAAAACGCCCTTGAAAATCAGGTAAGGTCAAAGACCTACACGCTTGAGGCCTTGATTTCTGCAGGAGGGCTCCAGCTAGATGCTCAGTTTTCCTGCAACATAACAAATCCCTGTTATTTGCAAGGGATCTAGAGCACACAGAAGTAAGAACAATCTTCTGCTCCCTTGTTGCTTTCCTTTCCCCTGTGGCTTTTTGGACCACATGGTTTCCCTTTAGAAAAAAAGAAAGTGGAGGGGAGATTCTAAGTAGCCATCCTTCCTTTAGGATGAGGCTCACCTCTTCCCCTCCTGTTCTGTATCCTGCTAACCTTCAAAGTGAAGGAGTGATATCTCTGAAGTCTTTGTCATTTAGCAGCTATGGGAATTGAATTCATTTTGCCTTGAGTCATAGACAGCCCTTCTCCTCACAGTAGCTAAAACCTCCTAATTGTTAGGGTCTGTACCCACCCCAACATGCCTGAGGAAGGGCAGTCATTGCCATCACTGAGAAATGATATGACTGTAAGAAGTTATCTGAACTGCAGGACGTATGCGCACATCTGGGCTGTCATTTGACTCGTGTGATGTGGGATTCAGGCTTTTGTCATGTGGTGGCTGAACCCTGATTTTGGAGGGAAGAGTGATCCGGCAGCCAGGGTGGAGCGAGTCTGGCTGATCAGTGGACTGGGACCTCCAGGAGCAGCACAGCATTAGGTGACCTGGAGGTGAGGCATCACCAGACACAGGTGTCCCTGGCCCTTGTGCTTTCCATAAAAGCACATAAGAAGACTTAGACAGCAGTGGGTGGATAATCACTTAATTCTAAACAATCCCAGTGGCTAGGGTACTTCACTGGGCGTCACTTTACTGCAGAAGGCAATGTTACTGTCCTCCAGACCCTGTATAAACACAGTGGCAGCTGATCTGTCATCTTAAGAAAGTGAGACTGACAGTGAGCCTCATTTCACAAGTTTTTGAGGGAACTTTTAGCTGCTGCTATGTTCCATGAGATTTTCTTACATACAATTACATGTTGGATTGGTCCTGTAGGACATCCTCTAATCTGTGGATCCTAAGTCAAAGCGTTGACCTGCCCAGGGTTAAGGGGCAAGTTTTAAGGTGTGCCTCGGAAACTTGCTGACAGAACACAGTGCTTACAGAGACTGAGAGGGGTTTTCTGGGTTGCACTTCAGAACTGGGTCCACGCATACCATGGGGTGCAGGAGCATTCAGTTGCCTCCATATAGCAGTCTAGTGCCATTTAAGAAGCCTTACTACGTTCTGCTGGCCTCAAGCTGCTATTCCAGGAAGTTCTGATATCTGCATGTCCTGTATTGTATCTGCTGTCTTCATGTGTTGGAGACAGAGCTGTGTTTAGGCAGTGGAACTGAGCCCTAAGTAACCTACTGAAGGTATGTGCAAAAATCCACATGCTGGAGACAAGCCTCAAACGTATTTTCTTTAAAGCCTAACTTAGTCCATACCCCAACCGCTAATCAACTTGTGTTTTGCTCCTTGCCCAGAGTTTCTTGCACAAGTGTGAGGCTTTTATTTTGCTGCCTTTTCACTGCTAAATAGCTGGATATCCATTTCATACTTGATGCTTGGAAAGCCCTAGAAATCTTGCTGCTGTGAACTTTGAAGACTTGGTCTTGTCCACTACTTTTCATTTCAAACACTCGGTTGTCTTTCACAAAGGACACGCAGACTGTAGCAAGAAACAGCAAAAGTCTTAAGAAAGACGCAACTAAACTGATAGCATTTTCTGTTCCGTGGCTGTTATATTTCATGTATCAGGTCAATACTGCTAAGCAGTTAATATTCAAAAGTAGATTTAATCCTACTAATGTTGATAAAATTAGTTTCTCAATTACTGACTTTGGATTTCACGCATCACCTTTTGCAGGATGAGTCTGTAATATAGGGCACTCATTAGAGTAAGGGATTCTCTCATGTTTGCGATTTGCTGCATAAAGAATACTAGAGGTCTGATCCATGACCTTCTTTCTTATCGATATTAAAAAAAAGAACATTATGGAAACTGTATGTAGATGTTACCTGATAAAATTGAATACAATGATTGAATCTGTTTTGGAGAAGTTTCATAATGTCTGGGTGATATAGATTTATGCTGTCAGCTGCTAATGCAGCATTTCAAGTTTTCATTACATGCAGCTCCTGTATGTTTGGAAGAGGTTATTTAATAAAGAAAGCAATGTATTCTGATTGATATTTGAAAAAAATTGAAAATCTGTTTTTTGGTTTTGGTGGGGTTTTTTGTTTGTTTTGTTGTTGTTGTGTTTTGGTTTGGGTTTTTTTTTGAGACATCTCTAGGATCTGAAAGGCATTTGGGAGTTTGAGAGGTGCCTGAAATCCAATGGGTATAAGAAGAATTACTGAGTTCTCAGCATTAGTCCTGTCTCAGGTTAGTTTATTATATTTGAAGTTTAGAATTTAAACAATACATTATCATATTTTGATGATTCCCACAGAAGAATGAAAATAAAAAGTGCTTAAAAACAAACATATACTTAAATTTTGGCAGGTAAGTCCTTCTTAGTTAACACTTCACAGAAATTACTTGTATGTACTTGACAACAGCATACATTTTTCATAAATCTGATTCTTGTGTTCTCAGGCAAAATATAAGGAAAGAACAGCAAAAAGGAATATGACAAAGATGACATCTTGGCAAACTCACTGAACTTATTATCATCTATAGTAAAAATCTGGAATATCAACCAGGCATATAACTTTGGGTCATTCTGTACTGCTCTTTCTCTTGATCCTTAGACTATGGCCAAATGTGACAATTTTTTTTTTTTTTTTATTTTAAATACATGAATAAGGTAACCAATCACATCTGCCAACTGAGCCTGTTATTCAAGTTCCTGTTGCCTGTAAGACAAGTGATAGTGGTTGTCCACTCCTGAAATGAGCCCTGAAGTGAAGTCTTCCCAATTACCAGAAATACTGTTACTGGTATTCCAGCCTCTCCCTCTCTGAATCATGGTACTGTCTGCTCATGGTTTATTTTATGTTATTAAATTCAGGGTGTTTTGGTCCTCATTTTTAAGGCCTCACTACTGGTTCCTCTGTGGATGGTCACTTAGATCCCTTTCTTACTGTATCATGAGTATGTCCCTGAGGTGTAATTAGCGCACCAAACATAATTTTGTTTTCTTCTGGTCTCATTTGTAAGCGAGGCATTACCTAAGTGGCTGTGTTGGTACAATGACCTCTGGTCTTGTGCTGTTGTCCAGGGTGTACTGCTGCTGCAACTCAAATCATCACCAGAGACCATGACCTCATTCCACCCAGGGGGAAAGCCACTGCTCCTAGTAGTCTCTGCTCTGCTGAACTGACTACAGAAATAGCCTGGAATCCAAGAAGTGAGAGTGAAGAACGACTGGTATGTGACTACCTAAGGGATTGCAGTAACAGGGATAAATAGGAGAAAAGACAGGTATATTAATGGGTGCAGATCTTTACATGTCATATCACATGCCATACCACATGCCAGAGCACACTGAACGTGATACTGCTAAGCATGCAAAAGGCTTATCGTGCAGCAGCCGTGAGAAAGGTATCCTTGCTTCCTGGTTTGGAAAGGTCTTTATGACTGCACCCTCCTTTTTGTAATGATGTCAAACTGTGGATTTAGGGTATTTATTTCATGAAAGTGTTGGCATTAAACAGCTGTGGTATAAACAGAACCGTGTACCATATTTCAGATGTTCTGAATCTTATCAGCGCATATTACTCAGCTAGCGAATACTACACATCAGAAAACAATTTCCACTGACCTGTTGTGTTTAGGGTCATCTCGGTTTTTGCTGAGTTCATCCTGTCTGTTGCCTAACTTTTTGTAGCACAAAATTTACACGATGTGTAGCACTTCAAATTTGTTCTGGTTTTGTTTTATTTAAAAGCTATTTCAAATTGCCCAGGCATAGTTTTGTCCCGTATCACCATCAGGACTCTTAAGCTCAGAATATAATATTGTTTTCTTGATGCGTTATGTGTTATCTGACATCTGCTTTCTTTGTCATGCCAAATCCTCCAAGCAATATGTTGAAAGACCTGAAAGATATTTTAACTAGTAAACATCTTCTGGCAACAATACTTAATTTCATCACTACTCTTAAAAATTTTGTCTGCATGTTAATTGTTTCTGAATTTCCAAACAGTGTCTCCATTGGTATTTAAGATTTTTTTTTTCTCCTTTTTACTATGCACCTCATGTAGCCGGTGCCATAACTTTTAGAAAGATAGTTATAAAAAGGTAATAATCTTTGTGATTTCCTTTCCCGTATTCCCTTCAGGCCAGCCTCCTGAACAGAAGAAAAACTAAATTGTGGATGCATGAGAAAACAAATACAGTGCTTTTATATGTACTGTAGTTTGAGTTTTTCTCTATAGCACTCCCTTAAAAACACTATTGCATAGTTATCCTAATTACATGGTTGCTGTCTGGCCAGCAAAAGAGGAGTTCAACAAAATAAGCTTCAGCAATTCTCTAAAGGCTGCATTGGACTTTGGTATTATTTTCTCTAGATCTGACCTTAACCTAGGACTGAAGGTTATCTAAAGACAAAAATAGACTCAGTGCTGCCTACTCTGAATTTCCTGCAGTAATAAATGTTGGTATGTTTGTGCTAAGACTTTAAGTTTTTTCTACAGAGCCAGCCTGAATTTCTGTCCAGGACCCAGTTTTAACATTCATAAACTGGGTTAGTCGCTGAATTTGAGATCTGTGGATGCCATGTGCCGTGTACAAGTTAACAAGCATAATTGTCCACGTGTTTATTTCAATGTTAAAAGGATGCCATCTTCTACCAGCCTTTGCTTGAACATACTTAGCTATGCAAGCCTGCAGGGAAGCACAAGGAAAAAAGAGATGGTTTTTGCTTTTTGGTAGTTCATTTTCTTCCTGCCTAGGGCCTGTGTATATTGAGGCTCACAGGTGCAGCTGTAGGCCATTGAGGAACGGGATGCTCTACTGCCCTTTTCACACCAGGGCAGAAGAACACAGACCTCTTGACTGGAGGGCCCATTCCAGCCCACTGTGAGCAGTCCTGCTTCCAGATCCTGGTCCAGCTATAGAAGAAAGAACAAGTGAGTTCAAATGAGGTGGTAGCATCTTCTGATTTGCTTGCTTGTCTTTCCATTTCAACTTCCCAGAAAATCTTGGCTGGCATCAGACACTGATGTTTTCTGTAAATGTTCTATTTCTAGCATGTCACAGACAGGGAAGAAGCTAAAAATGAATATTTTGGATGTAGCTATGTGATCTTTGGGCAGAAGGAAGAGACCTCAGCTTGTGCTTTAGGACAACCAGAAACTGTGAAGGTATGAAAGGTAGGGATAAGTGTGAACTGTTAACTGTGTCTGTCAGCTGTGCACACGAGTGTGAGCTCAATACCATGCTTAAATTACTTCTGTTTTCAGACTGCTCAGAGCATGGGCAGACCCTGCTCTGCTCCAAAAACACAGTAGAGGCTAACCTTGTAGTCTGAGGGGAAACTAAAAATCTATTCCTGTAAATTAAACTTTCACATTTTTCCTTTCAAGTAGCCAAGAATTCGAAGAACTCCAGAATCGAGACAGTTCACAGTTTTCTTCCAGAAGATCATTTTTCACTTCTCTGGATTTCTATATCACTTTATCAAAAAATAGCCAGGGAGCAGGGGAGAAGGGGGATGTAAGAATTTCAGGAAGGAATGGTCTACTCATGAAAAACATGTAGATAAATATCTGTAAAGCTCGACTACCGCACTTCATAGTACAAGCCAGCTTCCAATGGACATAACAAGCCCAGATATCCCCTCAGGGGAACTATAGGCTGCAAAGTGAAAATGGGCTGTGTGGTTCTGTGTGTGCTGGAATCTGGGTAGTGAGAAAAGAGAGAGGTGCCTTGTTTAATAAACATATGCTAGAAGTGTGAAAGCTGCAGTAATTTGGTTTCTAAGCCCTACCCACCTCTCCATTTCACAAATTGTCTCTCTCATACGGATATAGAGTTAACCTTGCAGGCTTTTAGGCTTCAAGTGCACAGGGTCACTCAGGGCCTAAGCCACCGCTCAACCTCCCCCACACATACCCCAGTTATATCTTTTTACTATCTCTGCTGGACACCGCACCTTTCTGTAATTATAAATGTCTGCTTTCTGTCACTTCAAAGGTTTCCCAGCACTGGGAGTCCTTCTTCAAAGACTTTACATTGCTGAAGAACCTCTGTCATTGACAGGAGGTCCGTCTTTGAAGTTTTTCATGCCATTTATTGATTTCCCCTTTTTAGGATGTTCATATTAGAAAATATTTCACTGTGTTTGAAAATCTGTGTATTTTTATGTTGTTGAGGGCCTACCTCTTTGAAGAAACAACACTGTTGTAGCAATGCCTCCATATGAAGAAATCTGGTAGAGTATCTGCTGTATGCTTTATGTCCCTTCGAGCTCTCATTTTTAGAAACTTCCTCTTTTTGTTTCTTTTCTACTTGCAGCTACTATTTTAGGTACTTAAGTCAGTTTGAAGATGCATTACCTATGTGAATAGACCAAATTTAATGGTCCTATCTGTATACTTAAAACTTTTCATATGCTTAATATCCTATTGAATTAGCGATGGAAAAGAGAAAATAATAACTTTGGTTTGAGCAAATGAAAACAATGTATGTGTATTTAAGTGACAACTGCTTGGAAGTGGTGTTATACTGTTGTTCCCAGAAGTCTGAATTTTCTTAACTTTGTACATAAAGGCAACAAAATTATACCATTTTAAACAGGAGGATATCTCGGATACTTTCAGGTAACCATCATTAACTCTTTGCTAAATTGCTAAAAGGATTTGTGTGAGCACCTGTTATCAGCTTCAGTGTAAACTTAGCCTCTCAGCATAAACTGCTTGGAGAGCAATGTGCCAGGCTTAGCACTTGCAAGTTCATGGAAGCTGTTCTGGCAATTCAGCTGAGGCAAATAATGAACACCTGATGGGTGGAAAGGTCTTCAATGCTTCAGCTATTTCCAAAGTGCACGCTGATTCTGTTCTAATGGGCAATTTTGATAGGTTACATTACTGGATACTCAAGTCACATTAATTTTTTAGAAGTATCTGACTCTTTTTTGGGGGGAGGGGTGTGGGGAGGTGGTTTGTGTTGGTTTTTCTTTTCATTGAGGCTTGACTTGAATCCTTTTATTTATTCCAAGGGTGCAGGCTCTTTTTGTATATACCAAGGGGGTATCTTGTTGGCGTTAATCTGCAAAACGTCTCTGAAACTTAAGCAAGTTTGGACATTTCAAAGGAGATGTGCCTTAAACCAGCTGCCACTTTGCTCATTTCAACCTTTGACATTATGAAGAGTTTCAAGGACTTGTCTTCTGAAAATGTTTACCTTGTGAGGTGGCTTCCTGGGTAGGGTAAGTTCACATTGCTCATATATTCTTAAGAGGAAACTTTTGACCTTGGATTACTTCAAAGATCTGACAGATTCTCTCCTTCTCCCCCGCTCACACCACACCACACCCCCTCCATTTTGTCAGCTCTCCTGTCTTTGCACGTAGGTTAATGCAGGCCTTCTGTTCTTCAGGATCAAAAGGTAGTGTTGCCTTATTCTTTGTGTGCCCTAAAATATCATAGTCTGCTCTGATCCATTGAAAAACAATGAAAATAATGGCCTGGGGTATATATGTGACTGAATAGAACATTCTTGAATAACCACAGTGTGTTTTAGAACAGAAAAGTATTTTCCCCTAGTGATAAGGTTGACTTTAGATATGTTTAAAAGCTATCTTCCACTGTGTCACTGGGAAAGACTGCAATGGTTCGTTGTGTCCGAGAGATGTGCTGTTAACATGGAGCTGTTCTCTGTGTGCACAAGAGATCTGACAGCTCTGTACTCACAGCACAATTGTGGACTGGCACTACATCTCGTACACAGTGAATCTTTTGTAATGAGGAAGCATCAGATCTGTCGTGCATTGGGGGCATATGCAGAGAATGCATTGGCAGTGCTGTGGATGCACAGATGAGATGTATGGTATATGTTTTGCAGGGCCATCCTGCCTGCTCCATGTTCTGTATTCCTGTGCTGTAGAGGCAAGCAAGGCAGAGCAGGCATTGCCCAAAAAGTCCATGTTTTGGGAAACTACAGGGTCAGCACAGCTGTGTGACACAGAAACTGGTGGGTGAACGACTGGAGTTCTGGATTTACCCAAAACTCATTGCAAAAGTGTATGTGTTGCTAAAATGCTTAGAGCTGTCGGGTATATTTAAAGGAATACACAGCTTTGAAAATGCAGAAAGATATGTTTTATCATTCATGCAACACCTAGGCAAATAGCCAAATATTTCTGGCTTTTTTTTTTTTCCACAAAGTTTTAACAGATCTGTTTAAAGCTTGAGTATGGCAAAACCTCTGGGAAACTGACTGATATGCTAAGTGGCACAGAGTACCCGCATACAAGCATGTCATGAGTATAATAAAAAGTGAGCCTCAGTCAGACACCCTGAAGTTAATGTCCATATACTATGGCAAATATGATCCAAATCTGCATTCCGTGGCTGCAACACTCCTATTTAGATTCACGGTATTGCAGTCTCACATTTCTCTTGTCACATGAAAAAATGATGAAGTTACTGATGGACTTTCAGCTTATGCACAAGCCATCTTCCTTTTTGGGTGTTACTTACAATGACTGAAGAAAGAAATGCTAAAGGTATGTTGGTAAATTAAAAATCCAGCTCCTCTGCTGGAACCAGGCAATCTACATAAGGAAGCATGTATCATCATGTTATTAGGATAAGTTAATTCAGACTAAGAAGCTGATGTTGCCTAGGCTAAATAAATTTTATCTTTTATAGGGGTTGCACCAAGAGAATATCCTGATTTCATGTGCAGAAACAGGATGTTAGTATTCTCCAGAGCTCCTTTAAGTGCTTCATATCTCTGCTGGCTTAATTTGGCAGCTTCCGCTGAAACTACCTGCAAAGTTCACAGAGTCACAGAATGGTGGGGCTGGAAGGGAACTCTGGAGATCACCTAGTCCAACCGCCCTGCCAAAGCAGGCTCACCTACACGAAGTTGCACATGAACACGTCCAGGTGGGTTTTGAATATCTCCAGAGAAGGAGACTCCACAGCCTGTCTGGGCGGCCTGTTCCAGTGCTCTGCCACCCTCAAAGTACAGAAGTTCTTCCTCATATTCGGATGGAAATTCCTGAGTTTCAGTTTGTGCCCGTTGCCCCTTAACCTGTCGCTGGGCACCACTTAAGAGTCTGGCCCCATCCTCTTCACACCCACCCTTAAGGTATTTATAAGTTGCTGTTCCTCAAGTTATCCTGATTTCAAACTCTGCTTTACTCAGGTAACAGACTGACTTCTTTTGTAGCCATCTGGAGCTGACTTCTGTTGTTCATATACCAAGTTGAGCTGACTGTGTGGTAGAAGGGAAACAGTAACTTCTCATCTCCTTGTACATGTCTGTCATGTTCCAGCTGAGACTTCCCTACCTACATCTTCTGAATGTTGTCTAAAATAGTTTGCCAAATCATGGAATAGTTACTGCTTTGCTGCTACTCTCCCTAATTAAAATTATCCATAATACTTGATAAGACCTTTACTTCTTTAGTGTCTCCATCTGGAGCCAAAAGGACTCTTCCCACTTCTGTTAATTTTCTGGGCTTGTGTAGTGCAGAAGTTCTTGGTATTGCTGTATAAAAGACATGACCAAACCCTTCTGTGTCATCAATCTTTTTATAAGCTTTGTTGACACTAGCTTTTAACAAAGAAGGAAATGTATGTAAATGAGAATAATATATTTTTCCTTCTAGTGAGTTGTCATTGACATTTCTTGAATATTAAGGAAAGAGAGGAAGGAAAAAAGTTTGGGGTATATTATTTATCCCATATGTTTACAGTTTGCATAGAATAATTATGTAAAGGGTGACTGCTTGTAGTGCCCTTCTCTGTGCATCATTAATGTGATACTTCTTTCCTTGTCACTAGATTTAAACTGTAGCGTTGTAAGACAAACATCCTCCTTCAGCTGCTTCCATTGTACTGCATACTATTATAAAATGAAAGGGGAATGTTGTACTTTATCTCTTTATATATTATAAAAATAATGAAGAGGATAATTATCAAGGCTGTAGTGCAATTTCATGGCATTGCTGTCAGTTACAAACTGCTTGAGCTGCATTCCTTTGGTATAAAATGTCAAGAAAACCCCATGATTGAAATACAGTCATCTAATTAATTTCGTTCTATTATTACTTTCATGGGCTGTGTCTGTGCAGAATACTTTCTGATGGTTAATAAAAAGAGAATGAAATGTAGACAGTCCAGTTTTAGCTTTTAAGTTCTGAGTATCTTTCCATGCCCAACCTTTCGTTGTGCTGATAAACACAAATTAGCAGACTTTAAAAAAAAGAAAAAAAAAAAGCTGAAACTTTATCTGGCATTCTCTGAAGAGCCTTTGCTGAGTGTCTGTTTTATCATCTCTCTCTTCACTAATTCAGTTCAAAGCTGAGTGTTTGTATTTGAAACCTTACTGGTATTGCCAGTTTCTTGATGTGCAGCATTTCTACCATAGCCATAGGGTACCATGTTCTCTGAAGCCCTCTGCTCTCTTTACAGTGTTAGACCTTAATATTTACTATTTTGTGTAATCCTAGAGATGTCACTAGGCTTATATACACCAATAAGAATGATGCTGTTTGTATGAATACCAGCCACTTTCCTGATTTTTACTCACTGAAATTGCATTACTAAAAATGCGAAGAGATATCTCCATCCAGATTTATCACCTTTTTCTTTTTTAACATTAAAAAGCAGGCTGTTTATATGCTACCAGTGAGTGGTAGCTAGCTCCAGCCTGAAGGTGGGCACTTGCTTCTACTTAAAGATCTTGCTATTAAGAATTGCTGGTGCAGTTTGTTCAAGTTTGTGCAAAGAACTGAGAGCATGGACACCATATAAGTAGAAGCTAAAAGAAGGGCTGCAGTTCTTGTTTGGAGGGAAAAATTTTTAGGGTAAAAACTCATGTTTCAAAATTGATGGCACCCTTCCCCAGTTTTACCCTAGACCAGATGTTCTTACTAAACTTCTTGCCATTTTGCATTTCTTGTTTTTAAGAGAAATCATAGTTTTTCAAAATCCCTTGTAAAAGTTCATTAGCATTGATAAGTTCTGTTTTCCGCACATGACACTGCCTCCTGCAGGCTAAGCTATAAGTACCCAATATAATTATGGCAGACCATAAATAATGAATATACCTATCACGGCTTTGCAGGATTGCTTGTGACATGAACATAAAACATTCTGAGGATAGGAGAGGAAATTGCTTGGTATTGGCTGTTTAATTGTCTGATTTATAGAGAGGGAGTTGAGCCTGGGTTTGGGCCATGCAGAACATTAGTTAATTCTGGAGGCTTGTGCCTGAATGGGTTTAACTCCAGTCTGGGATAGACATTTGTGCAAAGAAATCAAATGTTGTTTTTGTTCCTCTGCTGCTGTTGCTGCTGTGCTGCAAATCCTCCGAGTTCTTCTGAAATCACTAAATAGCCGGCTGTGTACCTAGAATGGTTGGCAGCATGGCAGGGAGCTGCTGCCAGATATTCCTGGTACGTTTGGCAGCTGAAATGAAGAATGAGTTAATATCTTTCTCCAGGGCTCAGTGTTGCATTTAAGCAGAACCCTGCGCTGGAGGGAGCCGCATCCCATCAGTCATATTGCCTCAAGGAATCATGTCTCAAAATGCAGAAGACCTACTAGGTGTCCTGGCAGCCCAAAGAAGTTGTTCCTTTGCTGCTCTACTTCAGGGGATGAAAAATCTTTCTGTTAGCATAGTCAGCCAGTTCTGGTAACCAAAACACTGGGTGAATTTCTGCCATGGCCCTGCTTTTCCCTCGCCTCTTCTGTCCTCCTTCATTTGTGTGCAATAGTAGAAGGGCATTAACGATGGACCTTGTTCCCTCCCTATTCTCTGATGGTAATAAATCTGTGGGACATCTGGACATCAGCTGGTCTTTAATTTGGACTGTGCAAAGAGTAGCGAAAAGTATTAGATGTTGATTGGAAGAATGTAATTTTACAGGGTCATTTTCTTGTTAGGTCCGTAAATGAAAATGGTGGTGCATACAGGTATCCATTTTATTTCCTTTTTATTTCACATGTGGTCCATTTAGTCCAATGACTGGGAGGAACCAGAAGCACCTGCTTCAGAGGAAAGCAAAATAACTCTACTATCAATAGTTACAGGATAATCTGTCCTCAGATAATATTTTTGTCTAACATTCAGGAGACAAAACTGTGTTTCCTGAATGATGTTTATATCTTTCTCAAACTTCTTATTGTTACAGTCTAGAGGTATCTTCGTGTTGCATCTGTCAACAAACATTTCAAAATAGATTGTGAGAGGGTGACTTAAACCACCCAGTTTTCTAAACGCCAAATGTTTATCTTGGTTAAACTGGTGAATGTCTGGAGTCACGCTATTTCAGTTGATTGAGTTACTCTTGCTTGACAGTGATGGTATGGAGGAAAACTGCTGTCCAAAGACATTACTTTAAAAAATTTAAACAGCCCCTAATTGCAATAGGGAAATCTAAAGCCCTTTTAAGTCTTAGGCAGGGAACTGGGTTTTGGTAAGAAACTCAAAAAGGAAAGGAGTCCAGCTTGTAAATAGAGATTACATTAGGGTATGATTTGAAAGTGCATTTGGAAATTCACTATGTAGCCTATCATAAAACAAATCGTGAAATCAGTGAGGTTATATGGAATGGTTCCCTGATCTGAGCATGGTATGGTGTTTGTAAACGACTATTCTGTGTATTATGCTTTGGCAAGCTCATTTGCTGTGATCTTCAGTGTGTTACAGGCTTAAAGTCCTTGGTCATTATTTTTATCTCGGGGAGTCTGTTGATTTTTATGATCTGCATTCCCCTTATGAACTCTCCAAGTCTAATTTCTTTGCTTACCTTCAACTGAGGCATTTCATAGTTATACAAATATGTGTTTATCTTTTTCTCTGCTTGAGGCTGTTCTAAACTGCCAGGATCTCATGGAGGGCTAATTTCAGTAATGTGTAACACTCTGAATGCATCTGCAGAGGTGGCAAGGGGTAGAACACAGAAAGCACTCCATAATGCTTTGGGAAGGGAATACCAGTGAAGACCAGGGACAAGAATGTCAGAAAAGCCAAAGATGTCATCTACCTCCTGACAAATTCAGCATAAATTTATATACAGATCCTCTGTCCTCCTGGCCTGAAAAGCTGGTTATTTGCAGGACTTGCTCTGTATATGTAATTTATAACAAAAGTCACTGTCTAAATGGCTTTCCTGGATCTGTTTCACGTTATTCTGATCTCGGCTTACACAGTGATCCTCTTTATGGATACACTTCTCAGTTGTCCATTTTGTTGATTCCATTTTACTCTTTT
>NW_009623735.1:53051-58835 GCF_000690535.1 Cariama cristata
TCCCAGAAATTGGGGGCTTTTTCTTTCAGATGCCATTAAATGTCTTTCCTTGAGAATGCTGGCTGCTTTCAGTATATCGTTGGATCCAATAGCTGATACCCTAGCTCACCATCTGGCAGTTGATTTTTCCTGCCCTTGTGTTCATGAAAGAATAGTTTGTCAAGAATGAAAATAAAAAGAAAGAATTTGATGTGTTATGGATAGCTTTTCTGGAATCTCCATGTGAGCAACTGGCAAGACAGCTGATCTGGTTTTGTTTATATTGTTTTGGAACAATCTCTAAGTATCGTTTAGTTCTCTTACTTATTATTTAGGACCAGTTTAGACAAGTAAATAATCCCTTTGACCTCAGTGAGACAATTAAAATGGGTGGGTAGTATTTGACTTTAGATTACTAGGTGCTGGAATGGGTAAGAACTAAGCAGTAGCAGGTTTTCTCTCTCTTCCATGTGTACATACATGGAGTGCTGAACAACAACAACAAATTGAATAGTAAAAACAAAGAATGACATGACTTACTCTTGGTGCACCAGAAGTGTCCACTGGACTTATTTATAGTGTAAAACCAAAGTCAATGCTTTTCTTCACTCTGGAACCTTTACTAATTTCTATTTTTGTCTTTGCTGTTTGTGATGCAAAGGTCAGTAAACCAGCTATAGCTTGTCACTTCTGTGATCTAAATGTTCTGATGTACACTTAAAATGGGTAAATGTACATAAATGTATACAGAAAGGAAAGAAGCAACAATTTAAAACACTGAGGCAAAGTTTGAGTACAAAGGTCTGTATAGATATAAGGAAGGAAGAGTATCATTACATAGCTTTCATTTTGAAATTATTGTTGTGTTGAAAAAGAAATGAGAATGATCCAGTACTAAAGCAAACAGGATGGTGAAATTATCCAAACATTTGAATTTTCAGCATGCCTTAAAGTGGTAAAGCCCATATCCAGAGCCGGTATTCTCACTTTAATGGTTATGACAATAGGATCAAGAAATTTGATATGAAACTTCCTCACAGGAATGACTTTAAGAGCACAGCACTAGCTGTGAGATAGCTGCAGATGGAGAAGTATCTCTCCAAGTTCAGCGTTGTTTTAATGCTAAACATGTTTCTTCTCTCATCTGCCTCACTCAGCTGTATCATCTGTGACCCTATGCTAGAGCTGGCCTTAATAAATACAAATAAAATAAAATTAGACCCTTACCTGTAAAATCTGAGATAACTGTAAAACTGAAATGTAGCTGCGTGCCTCTTGCCCAACCTATTGGAAATGAGAAAGGAATGTTTTAAAATTTCTTCTTAGTATTTCCATTCTGATTCTAATCAAAAGTTTGAAGATAGAAGAATGTTGAGGGGTTTTTTTTTTGGTCCCAGGTGGTTTGAAACATTACAAAATACAAGGCTGGAGTCTGGCATTGCTGCAGTCCAGGTAAAACAGCAGGAGCTATTGTAATACAGTGAGAAGGATTCAATAAATCTGAAACTGTTACAGCAGCAGTGAGGTACTTTCAACATAATTCCCATTTCTTTGGGAACAATTTTGTAATTGAAAGTATTTATTTATAAAGTAACTCACAGAAAGAAGTAAAAGTGGCAGTGTTTTCAGTTCTTAACTAGTAATCATAATCTAGTTCAATTCAGGGTAGAACAGCTATGGTAGCACATGAGAAACACAAAATAATAACGGAGTCTGAGCTGAGAATACTGAACTCTTGTATTTCTAATTGCATCCATCTTGTAGATGAACAGAATCTTCAATTGAGGAAAAACTTATTATGGGAGTCACTAGCAATAAAAAGCTGACCTATGAGCCTTAAATAGACAAATGTTATTTGTCACAAATCAAATTTATTCTATTAGTTTATTAAAGTATCCAATACTTTATCCAGTGTTTATCCGAAATAAATCCATCAGCAGAGCTTTTTGGAGCTACGGATGTGTTGTATATGTTAGTATTTGCTTCTGGTAAGGAGTTGTTTAATAACAATTTTTCTGTGCAGAATTCTGGGTTTATGTTATAATAAAAATTAATGTAATTTAGTCCATTTTCAACATATTACAGAAAAATGTATTAGTAGTAAATTTGGAGCAGTCATTGGTTAACAGTATATCTAGGGTTAAAAAAACTTCAAGATCAAAGACTGGGGAATTGATAGCAAAATAATACTGTGAGAAGTGGCTGAATGCTTCAAGACAATGAATGTCATTTAAGAAATATCAGATGACTTCCTAGATCCTAGCCAGACACAGGAGAGATTGGTAAAACCTTAGCAAATCATATCCCATGACCATTGCAAATGTTATTGAAAATACATGCTAAGCAATGATGCCACTTATTTTGAAATATATCCCAAATTGCATTTGATTACCCTCTAGTGAGACAAAGGCAGAGAATGGATGGTGAGACAGTGCAACCTGTATGAAACATGGAAATGGAAAAGTGTGTTATTTATTGCATGTAAATATCTTGTATCCAATTTCACAAAGTAGGATCTATCTCAACCTTGCTATCTGAGCATTATAGTTTTTGAATATTGGGCCAAATCACGTGGTGTGAGAGAGAAATGGTTTTACCCCCTTGTTCCAGTGTGTTACTCTGCCATTCCCTGAGTGGAAAGGAGGGGACTGGTTCTTCAGTAAGATTATACTTCCATTGATAAAATGGAAAGGTTAAAAAGAACAAAACAAAACCCAGACAGAAATAGAGATTTGAGTCCGCCTCTGCAATTTACTCTGCAAAGTCGATATGCTGGGCTGCTGAAAGGAGAGCAGTAGGTACACTCGAGTGCGGAGACTCTCCTCCCAGTTTAGTAAGACCTGACACTACCATTTCTATCCTTAATTTTAAAAGGTTTTTAACAGCGCTGTGCGGACACTGTCTAGGCTTATTGGTCTTAAGTTTAATTGCATTGCATCACAAAAAACTGCTAGATCAGTGGTGTTTCTAAACACATAGACTGGATAAATCTACCCCATCAAATTAGCTAATTACACTATACGCTCATCCAATTTCAGCATTTCACACTTTGCAAAAGAGTGGGCAAAGTCTCATCCACCATGTCAGCCTCTATACACTACAATCATTAAATCCAGTAATAAGCTTGGATGCAAATGTGACTAAAATAATTTTATACAGAAAAAGCTCCCAAAAGAAGAGCTTATTCATTGCCATACAGCTGAATCCTGTTTTCACAACAGCTCTATGTATTCACTTACTTTAACAAACCAGCCTGAACGATGGGAGAATCGGAACTTTGTAATTTGATTTGTTCCTGGAGTCCGGGGGTACAGCTATTCCAACAGCGTGGATTACATCCTTCTTACACATGGAAATTGAGCAGAGGAGCACAAGCTATTTCACAATAGCTCCCCTTGTGGACAAAGTGTTTTGGAATAAAAGATACTTTAGTCTGGAATAATTAGTGCACTGATTATTCTAGAACAGAATAAGTGCACTAATTATTCCTACAGTGTCCACACAAGGACAAACAGAAAGCTATTGAAGAATGGCTTATTCTGCAATAGCTATTTTGGTCCATTTCCTCATACAGGCAAATCCTACTGGTGTTGTCAGCAGGTAATGAGCGTATAGATGGAGAATGTGGATGGATTGCATTAATGATCTCTTCCCATTAGTGTTTCTTTGTGCTTCACTTTTGTGTGCTTGCAGAGTTAATTGCTTAAAACTCCCTCTTAAGTGAGACACATTTCTAATCCTAACTTCCCAGTTCTTATACAGAGACCCTCCAAACTCTTTTGTGGGTGATCCACCACCAGCCAGCTGAGCAAATCGATGCTCATATCTGACTGTAAATTTGTTGTTTTTCACTGGAATGTATTTGTTTTTCTGCTAGGTCTTCAAGGTTATGCTGCATTGAAGACCTTTTATACATTTTCCCCAGGATCACTTTGCAAAATAGTTTTGCAATCATTTGAAAAGCTACTGAAGAATTCACCCATGTGATTATAGTTTCAAGAAGGCAGAAGATCCATCTGTGTGGAGAGCTGAGGGAGTTACTGGTGGAAGGGTAAAAGAAGGGTCCATTAGATCCCAGACTATATTTCTCCCTTATATTAAATTAACACTCAATATTCAGGCAGGACTCCTATCTTTAGTTCTAAACTAAGCCCGTTTTCACCCAGGTCACGTTACCGTCAGTACTGGTAGTAATGTCTTTGGCTTACTCAGCATGGGCCCTGTTAAGTTTAGAAACTCACATTTTCCTAAAGAAAGAGCTGTTCCTCTGCGGGTGTGTGAAGGCCAGAGCACGGCTCTCCCCGACGGGCAGAGAAATGCACTGGTGGCACAGGGAGGAGAGGGGGCTCACCTACTAATGTCAGGGATCGCAGCACCTTGGCCTCACCAGGTGCACAGCAAAGCCAGTATTTACTTTAAAACTGAAAATGAGGACAGTTTTAGGGAAGGTTTTCAAAAACGTCACTGATCTTAAGTACCTAGCTTAAGTCTTCTTAAGGTGTTGTCAAACTGTACCCTTAGGAAAGGAGATGCAAATAATCACTGTCCATCTAAAAAGGAATTGCCAAGCAAATGCAGCAGACTGTTTGTCTAAGTTCTGCATAGTTTCTGTTTCGGTTATTGTAGAAACTGTGGCCTAAGTGTAGAACTGAAAGGAATAAAACTCATTTTTCAGTTCTCATGCTAACTTACTGTATAAACGTAGGCAACTCATTCAGCCTTTTGGGGCCTCAGTTCTGCATGCTTCCAGTGGGTTGGAGATACAAACTGTAGGTAAAGCATGACATTATGAAGTGTTTGATATATTTACAAGCAAATCTGTTATGGGGAAGTTTAACTGTTTAAACACAGGGAGGTTGCAACACGAAATGAGTGAGAAGCAGAATGGGATGCTATAGTGACTGAGACCTGTGTGCAATCTATGCATGTGGATTAATGCTTATTTCATTACAAAAAGCTGTAAAGTACTATTATTAAGGCCCATGAGAAGATAGTCTGAAAGACAGTGCTGTATGTGTTCCTCTAGACAATATGGCTTTTAAAAACATTTCCCTCAGTGACTAAATTTCTGTACTAAATTGACTCTACATTCCCAGTTAAAATAAGGTTTCACTGTACCTAACCTTCTTTTTGTAATACTGTGTCATAAAACTATAATTTAGGTGATGCTAGCCCCCAAACACGAGTTAGCAATGTGCCCATACTATGACTTCAATAGAGCAAATTCTCTCATCACTGGTGAAGTGCAGCCTCTCAAATGAGATGGTAGGTGATAATATTTAGAAATCTGTTTTTATGTTAAGAGAGGGGGGAATACTAGGAGTAATTTCTTTGTCCCTCCTCTGTTATTGTGCAGTAACAGTAGAACAGGATGCAGATGAGTCCATAACTGGAAGCATTCTAAAAACACTCTATTGGTGCCAAACACTGGAAAAATACCTTATTTCTCTTCATTTAGAGGTAAAGAAATGAGCTGTTTGGTTCAACAGCAATCCAGGCAATAGAAATCTATTCTTTTATTACTCTGATCATCTGAATAAAGCACTATAGCAATGTTGTGTCTTAGGGATATGATGCCACTTTGTCACTAAAAACTTAAGACATTATACGTGTTTCAGGCTGCAAAACTGCTCATAGTTTGTCCAGCTGAAATAACATTCTGAAATATAGCAAACCAAAAGATTCTCTGGTGAACTGCCTCCTCTGATTTGCAAGGGTAAACAGAAATCCAAACAACTGGAGGCTGGCTCGTATTGCATCCAGACAATTTAGGGACCTGTCCTGATCTTTTGTACTCTATCTTTC
>NW_009623735.1:58866-83933 GCF_000690535.1 Cariama cristata
TTTTTTATGATGTTCAAGGAACAATCGCTATCTATATTTTTGTACATTACATGTACTCAAATCCAATCTAGGCAAGTGTGTAGGTTTAGACTTTCTCTGTAGAACCTCACTAAGTGATACAGAAGAATTTTGCAGTTCCCCATGCAGAGTCACACATATCAGGAATTTTAAAGGATAGGATCCTTACTGTGTTTGGGACAGCCTAGACAGAAAAAGGAACTAATTTTACTCTTCTCCTGTAGGAGTTTGCCATATGACGTTTTGTGTCCCCAAGTATACTAGATGCAATAACTTAATCCAGGTGCTTAAAAGATTGGAGATAGGAATATTTAGATGGTAGTGCAGCAGGGACAAGGGAACAGAAGGTAGCTGACAGGAGGAGGAAGGGAAAAATGCATCCTCATTATTTATAATGTAGAGAAAAGCTACAAATTTAACCAAGTTTTTCCTGTCCCATGTGTTCTATTTTTATTGCTCTCTAAGTGCAAAAAATGTTTATAGTTGAGTTCCCAGCTGGAACATTATTTAAGACCTCAGAGAAGAGATGAGGGTCAGACTCTGTGCGATATTCATAGGTGTGAAGCTCTCTTCACACATGCCTCGTAGGCGTGAAGCTCTCCCAAGCAGTCATGGGAATGCTTTCCCACTCCACTTTCTTGGTAACATTACACATTTTTAAACAATCAGGCCTTAGGGTGCCACAGATTCCTCCTTCACGACACTGCTGAGCTCAGCAGTGCTGTTTTGTTCTGCATGAGTTTTAACTTGGAGAGAGGGAGGCTGCAGAACAGAAACAGAAGTGACTTAGAGCATCATGAGCCTTGCGGGAAACTTCTTTCCGAAGAGTTATCAATGATCAAAAGATCAGAAAGTTGCTTTACCTACCTAATGATCTGTAGAGTCTGGAACTACAGAAGAGAGGGGATTTTCTCTCTGCAGAACAGAAATTTTTATTTGAAGTGGTAAAAGCTCTGGATCTGCTGCTTTCCTGTGGGCATCACTGGTGGGCATTCCGGTGTTGCCTTTCTTTGGAATTTATGAGGTTTGCACTACTTTCTAAAATAAATTTTCTGACAGTTATAGAAATAAAACGGGGGGGAGGGGGGGCTTGTTTGTTTGGGGGGTTTTTTTCAGTATGTGTGTTTTGTTTTTTTTTTAAAAGGGAAAAGGAAAAATCTTTCTGCAATGAGTAGTCTATTCTGGAATGAGGATAGGCAAGTGACATGGTGCAGCTCAGGGAATGTGGACCTCATCTAACTTAGGCAACCATCTCAACAGTTGCTTGGGTTTTGACAGACCCACAAATTTAAAGCAAGGCAGGGTCAGACATTCATAAATGATTATCATCATATTTGCACAGATATTCTTAAGATCTTTGTGAAAAACTTATAATGGAATGTGCATTCACTGGACACTTGTCATTGTTCTGGCTGAACAAATGCTGATATTTTAGCTTGTTACGGAGTTGGCTGGTTTTTTACATAGTTTCAATAGAGATCCGATTACCTGAGCCCAGAATTAAAAAAGGGGGGAGGGGGGGGCGGCGCAGAATGAATTAATATATTTTGTGTGAGCTGGTGACTATAATTTGAGTCCTCCCAGCTTTTTAACTCCATTGCTGAACACATTTGCTGGTGTGCCACTGTAGTTCCATCTCTTGGGAAATGAGCATGCCCTCGAGTTGCCCACACGCTGGGCAAGGAGCGACCAAGCCCAGCGTGCCGCCGCCCCAGTAGCGCTGCTTGCAGGGACACCCGGCACCCCCTGCTCTGTGCCACTGTGGCTGGAGTGCAAACGACGAACAGGCAGGCGGAAGTACTGCATACATGGAGGTCAAAGACTCAGGTTCTGTGAGGGTCACCACCACAAACTTCTGTAGGCGCAGGCGTGTGATTTTTATGTCTCTGAGAATCAGTTTCCCAATCTATAAAATAAGAAACATACCCGGAGCATATTCAGAACAGCTGCAGTAGTTTGCTTCCTCTCAGCTATTCATTAACCTTAGCTAAAATGTGTATCTGGCATGGGAACAGCCCCAATTCAGCTCAGGGTGAAGGCAAGCAGGCCAGCTTAAAGCATCTCCAGCAGTTTTAGCAGACTGACAGCAGTGGTGAAAACTAATCCCTTTGACTCTGCCCTGCTATGGACTGGGAAGTACCACAGCTCAGATGACAAGCTGATAGAGGATATTTTTTACTATAGCTGTTTGTGCTGCACGGAAATACACTCTGGGAATGTTTATATGGATGCCACTGGAACTTGTTATGAACCAAGGTGAGACAGTATCAGGAAGGCTGAGAAAACCTGACCCAATACAAAATGGTGGTAAATAGTACTAATGCATTCTAGTGCTTTTCTTAATTTTCCTAATTCAAAGATCCCATTTTTTGGAGTTAGATTTGGATCATTTAAATTCATAGCTTTAGGTCAGACCTATGAATGGTTCTCTTTGTGTCTGTATTTTTAGGGCAGCATTTCTTGCTTATTATCCAAACTAAAGGGCCAGATTCTGCTTTAAATTGCATTGGCTTAGACTTAGAAGGATTCTGCTGAAGCCAGTGCAGTTGCTCTAGATTTACACTGGTGCAAACATGTGCTGAAGTCAGCTCGTAAATAACTTAGATTTCTGTGATATTTTCTGAAGAATTCAATGTTATCATAGTCTACATCTACACTAGGAACCTGGGAGCCTGTCCTTGGCCACATCCCAGCTCCTTACTGGAGCAAGACCTTGGCATTCACCGGCCTTTCTCCCCTCCTTTTCCTTGGAAGGGAAAGCTGGAGAATGTGTGCTGGATGGAGCTGAGGCACATTTCGACAGCTGCTTGGTTTGATGAAGAAACAGTGAAGACCTCAGGGCACAGGATGGCACACGATGGCACACACTCAGAAATACAGCCATACAATGAAAGCTTGTGGTAAAACTTTGTGTGAAGTGTAAGGTCTATGAAGTGTAAAAAGCTTGGCCATTGTGGTTTTTTTCAAAGCCTCTGTAGCGCACACAGCAACTGGACAACATCAGCTCTAATAAAAAGCTTGGCCATTGTGGTTTTTTTTCAAAGCCTCTGTAGTGCACACAGCAACTGGACAACATCAGCTCTATGAAAGAGTGCAGGTGGGAGGGGGAATTAGCCCAGCCAAGCTCTGCCCTTCCCTTCTGAGCCTTGCAGTGTGACAACAATCCCTTGGTAACTGGTCATTTACTGCAGAAAATTCTTCGCCTGCTGTCACCTTACCCAGAGTACGAGCAGTGCCTTTAGGTATAACTGACTATGCCAAGCAGGCAGTACAGTCTCAGTACAATTATGGACAGAACTTGTAAATAGACATTGAGAAAGTTATTCATTTGTGTATAACCTCACATAGAATGGAGAATTTAATGTTTGCATTAAAATGTATTTTAGGTTACCTGAATGGTCCAGGAGTGAACTTAGCTGTTGAATACAGGTCACACAGAGGATCATGCAGCTTGCAGGAACAAGAGATCTTGGCAAGTTATGGGGAAAGAAAAATGGAAACATAATGGTGAAATATGAGCAAACAATTTGGCTGTGATGCAGCATGAGGATGCTCCCTCTCACTTGGAAAACAAAGGTGAGGCTAACTCCACTTTCCCAGTCCCGCGGTTGGAAAATGGTTGAGTCTGTATTCCGAGTGATCATCCCAGTGATGTCATGTCTTGATTTCTCTCTTAAATACAAGACATTGTAGGGAGAATCTAACTGTTTTAAAGTGTTTTCTTTGCTCAGTATTGAATAATCTTCCAAATATAAGACTTTCAGCTTTGTTATTGACTTGCATCATGGTTTCCTCAAAGCATCTCCTGATTTCAGAGGCCCACTAACTCCAGACCAATACAGGGTAAGCGGAGATCTGAATGGGTTTCACACTGTCCTAAGTGCAAATGGTTCCTGTTGAACTTAATATCAAAAACCTTGAGGTTGGGATTCTGATCATAAACCATATTTTGTTCCATAAGCATGAACAAAAGCTCACTGAAACTTCATTTGTGGCAAGCCATTTGTTTATTGAAAACAGAGTCATTCTGTTGTTTTTGAAAGAGAACACAATGCTGCGCCAACTTGGGAGAGTAGCTTGCTCTTTCACTTTCATGCTCTTTAGGGAACTGGGGTATTTGTTGTCTGAATGTAAACAACCTGACTACAGATTACATTCTAGTTCTTATTCTTTAGAAGTTCACATTTTCTTGGCTCTGAGGGGTCACCTGAAGTACTTAGGAAATATGATTGCTTCAGTGTAGAGGGAGACTTCCATAAATGTGAGGAAAGAGAAGACATTCGTATTTCTCTAATAAATAGTTCTCTCTCGTGCATAAAATAAAGCTTTGTAAATTAGGGAATGCATAATTTCAGCAGTAAAATGTCCTAATTCTTTTGGCATTGTCAAGGTGTATTTTATGAAGGTGGATGTTGTTCCAGTTCTTAACTCTGTTTGGTTTAATTCCAGGAGACACACAGTCTGTGTCTTTTTGAATTTCAGTGTTACTCTTTCCTATTCATAACCAACTTTTTTTCCCTTTCTGAAATGTGTAGCTTGGAAACGAGGTCCTTTTAATGAAGCTTTTGAGTCTCACAAAATATGATTAATCTGATTAGTGGTTCAGACTCTTTTTATGCTTACATTAACTAACACAAAGAGCCCCCCTACAGGTTAAAGTTTAAATGTGGATTACCAGATAAAGCTAGTCCTGACGAGGTTTCTATGGTGCAAGGAAAAATTGAATTTGCCTTTCACCTCATTTCAGCCTTTGTCATCCTGGTTTTTGCCCTTCTCCCTCACTCACAGTGAGGATATTAATTTTGCAGTAAAATCTTTAAGCAATTATGCAGATAGCTTGGAAAAAGCAACACACAAACACAATAAGAAAAGCTTAACTGAAAAATGGACCCCAGATATTCATTAAAACCAGATGGCAACATTCCTAGCAGCATAACTTTGGATGTTTGGACTAAATTTGTATTAATGTGTCGCAACCAGATGACAAAAATGAACCACTGTCATACAATTGTATGTATGTATTGTACTTCACATTTACAAAGTAGAGAAGTATAATAACTAGTCCATGAATGTCTTTTTTTGATAAACAGCTAAGAAAGGCTATCCTTTCACACACAAACACATCCATCTTTAGATAGCGTTCCTCTGTGGGAGGCTTGCCTTCAATTTAACAGATAATGAACTTCTTCAGATGAATCAGAAAATTGATAGAGAAATGAAGTTTAGTATTTTGCAGTGTAGCATCTACCAATACAAGGATGTTTATAGTTTCAAAATGTGGTTTATTAAAATTGCACATCTTTTTAAATTTCTCATCAGTCTGGTAAATCTAGCTAATTTTTATCCCTAATCACTTTATTTTGCAGATTATTTTTGTTATTGCTCTTTCAGAAATGGCTGTAGGAAATGGGAGAGAAATAGCACCTGCAAATAGCACTTAATTAAAAGCATGATTGTGTACAGGGACTTCCTATATATTTCTCTCTGAACAATGAAGATGGAAAGGTGTTTTTTTCTTTTTTTTTTTTATTTGGCATGCTCCATATGATCCAATAAAGCACAACTAACATAGCACACCATCCCGGGTAGACTACAGTTTCCCCTCAGTGAACACACATAATTCCCATTACTGCTAATGGGAGATGCATGTCCCTACACAGAGGCAAGAGGGATCTTATATGTACATGTCATACATATGAAAATATCTGGCAGGGATGTCTAGTCCTGACAAATTGCCAGGAGGCATTTTGTTTTTCTGTTAATTATAGTAATTATTTATCATGCATTAAAATAGTGCCCTAAATTTGCATGGCACTGTGTGGTGCACAAATAAGCTGTATTCACTGCTGAAAGGAACATGCAATGAAAAGATGACAAACAAACACAATGTGAAGCACTGGTGCATCATCTGCAGTAAAGAGAAGTCGTGATCCACTTCCTGGAGATTTTAAAAGGATTTTAAAAGACTGGAAGGGCAAGAGGGTTGTCCTGGGACAGGGGGCAGTGTGAGCACAGCTGAGGAGCCCTCATCTGCCAGAAGCGAGGTGAAGGGCTTGTGAACAGCCCAGGGAATTGAAATCAGAGGCTGGGGAGGGTCTGCTTACCCCCCCCGGGAGCAATGGCAGGGGCTATGAATGCCGTCGCTGATGAGAGTTGGCCAAGGGATCAGAACAGGCGATGTACCTGCAGTGCGGGGAGAAGGTGAGCTCAGCAGCACCTGACAGGCAGGGCTGAAAGAGAGAAGGCAGCAGGATACAAGATAAAAGAGGAAAGAGTTTTGGCTAAACCAGATGGAAAGGCAGGCAGGTGCCATAGAGGGCAGTTTAGCCAGGAGCTGGAGGAAAAAGCCTTTTCCGTGAAAAAGAGACAGGGACGCTAAAGGTTCACCGTTGAGTCTTGTATTAATCCTTGCTTATGTAGCCTTGGCCTTTCCCTATTGTCGGTTCTGTCTAGACCCAAGAGAATTTGGGTTTTATCCTGTTTGTAAATATGTTTTACACGATCACACATCTCTGCCTATACTTTGTGTCAGGTTGTGCCCTATAGGTAGTGGATCTGCTGGCCAGCTCCTATAAGCTTTGCAGAACTCGGGTAACAAGGGAAGATGTGTTATTGTTCCCACTGCAGGAAAGGTTTCTTAGATATCCGGAGTACTTGCAGGACAGAGAATGTCGCACCTGGGGCAATAATTTCTACTGGAGCTTTGCATGTCCCAAGGTCCTAGGGAATCTAGCTATAAGCACAAAGCCGGGGGAGAACAGGCGTCTTTCATTCTGTGGCTTGTGGAAGTACTTGTATTGTAATTGAAATTTAATCTGAGTTCATGAAATGTTTATGAATCTGCAACAATTGTATAAAGTTTCAGTCAGTTGCACTGTGATTTCATTTGCATATTTGTTTTTGGGAAGGAACATGGGCCTTCCAGTACTGCAAAAAAAATTATTTTTTTTCCTTTTTTTTTTTTTTTTAATTTTTAGTTGGTCTAAGGTAGGTTACTGGGAACTCTTGGGTAATCTCCAGGATTAAGAGGAACTGTTTGGACTCTGTTTTCTTGAAAGAAGTAGCTACAAGCTTTCAGCCCTTGTGTTATCTTTGAATCAGTTGAAAAATAACTTATGGCAATAAGCAGTGGCAGGCCTCCCAAATTGTCAGCTGAGGGCTTCGTTATGTATTCTTTCCCCCAGAAGAATTACCCAGGAGAGTGCAAGTGGGAGTGCAACTGCCTAAGTGCTGCTCTAGAGACGCTGGAATGTGTTTAATTCAGCAGAAGCTGAAGGCAGTTAGAAAGCTAGACGTTTCCATAAGGAAAAAAAACAGCAGACAGAGATACTATCTGAGGACTTTAGATTATGTGGCTTCTTGAGCTACTCCGGAGATGTAGGTAGTTCAGAAAAATCTCTTGACCTTTTCAGGCTTCCTCCACCATGATGGTTATACGTAGCTGTGTAAAATGATAGGTAGTTTACAGCTTGCCTTCCCTGGGGTGAAGCTGATTTACAACATGCTTTGTGTGTAATTTGGCTATAGAGAGACAGTTTTACACCCAGCTTTTGCTTTTTGGCTCTGAGGAGGACTGTAAAAATGCTGTGATCCTGGAACGTGCATGTTCTTAAATTGTTTCTTCTTGGAGATGCAGGGCTTGCTGAGACTGGTGGTAGGCTGAGGTAATCCACTGACCTAATATCTAGACCTAGACTGATTAGATAATCTTCTGAATGAATGTATATTTACTTTCCTGAGTCAATGGAGTTATTGTGTCTGAGCCAGTCCTGCCTTCCACTCAGTGGAAAGATTGGGCAGCTGCTTCCCTTCCTCCTCCTCCTCCTCCTTCCTTGAGGTCACTAATGCTTCAACTTAATCGTGCATTGAGAGATCCTGAAGTAGCAGGCCTTGGCAGAGATCTTAATTATTTTCTGTAAGGTGGACAGGCACACATCCTTATTTCTCTGCTTCATTTGTCCAGCAGAGTTCTCTTATGTAAGGAATCTATACACCTAATTTACCCTTTTTCCATACTATCGGCACAAAGTGGAATTCACATAGTTAGCAAAGCACCATGGCCTCACTGCTTTGATCTAGTGCAATTATTCAGGATTCCTTCAAAGTTCTGTACTGGTTGCTGCTGAGGTCTGGACTCCAACAAGAAAATGCTGTGGCTTTGTGGCCTCCAGGATGCGATTTAGCCTTTCCCAGAGGAGCTCGAAGCCTGGTAATTTCTGACTGTGGAAGGGACGCTCCAGGCACAAGCTTGCATCAACAAACCGCCAGAATCTGTGCTGGTAAAATGGGTCCTGCACCCTCCCCTGCTGAGCCCGGCTGTATGGGAGGAGCAAGAGCATTACTGGCACTGGGCTATCTCTGCTTGTCCTCTGCTGGGTGCTCTGACCTCTTGCAGCATGGCCCTCAGCTGAAAGCCTGTTTGTATGGCTCTGACAGCTGCTTACACCACTGATATCAATACTGTCGTACTCTGGGGATTGGATCCACATGATAGCTCCTTGAAGCCACCTGCAATCAATATCCATTATCCTCTTACCTTGTAGGGTACAGCGCTGGTGCTGAGCTGACCCGCTCGTATTTTGGACCATTTGGTTGGTCAGGTTAGATAACATGGGGGATAATGTTCCACATCTCATTAGCTCAGGATGGTAGGCAGTGGTTTTGTATCACATGAGCTGAGTATAGGACAGCTTGATTTGTGGAATAGGATCACCACCCACCATGGATCAAGAAGGATCAGGACTCAAAGTAGGCTGAATTGCTTCTCTTTTCTCCGCATATACCTTCCATCCATCAAAACTTCTAAATTTCTACCCAGAGAACTGACATGGTGCGTACCTCATGGACCATCCCTAAGAATACCAGATGGCAACTGTAATTACAGCATATGTTATTACCGTGCTTAAATTTTAATATCTGTTTTTAAAAAAATAATGACAAAGGTCTGCTTATTAACAAGTATTGCCAGAACAGCAAAAAGGAAATGTATTGATTTTGGCAAACAGCTTCAGCATACCATTGATGCTGATATAACTATACTTGCAAAATTCTGAGCCTACTACCCTGAATATTCGTTAAATTATTGCCTCAATGAATAATAGGCATTTGAAGAGTGATTTATTTTATCGAAATAAAACAGAAACTACTGCAACAACTATGTTTTCCTTTCTGTTTATATATATATACATATACACACATATTTTGCATGTGTAATGACAAAAAATTATATTTATACATGGAGAGTGTGTGAGTGTCTCCGTGTTCCAGAGGAGAAAACTGTCTGTAGGTTCATTCATCCTCTCCTGATCATTAATTTAATAGAAAAGTCGACCTGGCCTTTACAAAAATAATTTGCAATATAATTATTTTAGAGGGGATTTTTTAGATGACTTTGGAAACAAACTGTTTAAACCTATTTGAATCTGTCATAGGATAATTGGTGTTGATACTACTTATAATGTTTTCAGTTACAATTTAGAGAAATGGACACATGTTTTATATTTGTGACTGCATATATTTACAGTGAAAGAGGTTGGGAGCAGAATTTGAACTTCTCTTTTTGGTATTAGTAGTGAGAAAAATTAACTCGGCTGTGGGAAAGTTTGTCCAAACAATCTTTATTGCTGGCAAGTTAGCAATGTATCTTTCCTTCCCCTCCCCCAAACTGTTGATTTTTTTTTTTTATTTTTTTTTCTTCCTATCCTGGCTTGCTTTTTTTTTTTGGTCAGTTTGATATATATTCACATTTCTTAGCTGATGTTTCTTATTAAATTACAGACACATGTTGAGTTGAATCATTAAATCTCACAAGTTGGAGTCCTGTTTTCTTGCACAAGAAAAGTCTCTTTAGATTCTTTAGGACAAAAAGCATCATGTATTTGAGTTCTTCAAAAGCATTTAATAAAGCATGAAAAGATATGACATCAATCCCACTAAAACACAAGGGTAAATGAATGATGTTACTGTAAATCGTTACATCAATCACACCCAGGACTTTCGAAACAATATAGTTTTGTTTGCATTTCAGAAGTGACAAACAACTCTTCTGACTGGCTTAACATAGTCACTTTCCATTAGTCAAGACCAGAAGCAAGTCAGAATTAAAATGTGGCCCTTGGTTGCCAGGCAGCCGAGTTGTCTTGACATGGTGGTTAGTTTCCTTTTCATCGAGTGACAACAGTGAAATGAAAGAAGTTTTGAAAAACTTGATAATGGTTTTCAAAGGAGGAGGATAATTGGTGGGGCTAGCTTGTGCAGCTCTGTGTGGAAACTTTCGTCTGCGGTAAGGGAAGACTGTCACTAAAAATTTAAACTCTTGTACACAAACTTGACCTGGAATCTTCTCCAGGTTTTCACTGGTTCATTTGTAGAACACTTCTCTCAGCCCAAGGGGTGCTGGGATGAAAGCATTAGGACAGATGGGTAAAGCCCCAAAGGAAGAAAAGAATCAATAGTTGTGATTTAATCCATCAGTGAAAGGGAGGAATTAAGTAAAATCCTTAAAATGGGGAATTTGTAAAAGATCTTTTGATAGTACCTATAACTGAAAATAATTTATCATCTGATCTCTGTTGAAAGTTAATGGCATTTGGACTTAGAAAAGCATATTTTTGACACATTTTGCCAGATACTAAGCAATTTTCCTGCTGTTATTTCTGATATTCTCTAGACAATAGATAATTTAATTCAAACAAATTTCCCCGAGGTGACAAAAACCTAAAGCATAACAGGATGATCGTAAGGTAAGCTTTTGCTGCTGATGTTAATAATGCAAAAACTAATGGGACATTAATATTAATAAACATATAAGATGATATGAAGTATATTTGTGTTAAACTTATAAAAGTCAAATGTATGCGTAGCTGTCCATATCATTCATTTGTTAAAAGAAAAGGGGGGGGGGGGGGGGAAGCTCAGCAAAATGTACCCATAATGAAAGAAGGGACCAATTAGGGTTGGATTAACATTCATGGTTATTTACAGTTGTTTTTGTACTTGTTCTTGTGCTCTGACTTCCTAAAATTTCACAACCCAAAGATTTAGAAAAATGGGGTTGTTTAGACGCGAGGTGCAATGAAGTGGCTGCAGCCATTGTGCAGACACCACCTCTCTCATTATACCCTCTCAATCAACACTCGGCACACAGGAAACCGCAATAAAGCCCATCTGCCACGGTTAATCTGCAGGCAAACCCACACCCATGTCTGTGCCCGTTACTCTCCAGCCTTATTATTCTCAGATCCAAAGCTTCATAAGGGATCAGCCAAAGTCCATTAAAGTAAATAATAGCTAGAAATGACAGGCTTAGCAAGGATTGGGAGGAAGTTGAAGACCAATCTGAGCTGTGAGCTCTGATTAATAGAGAAAAGCATTAGGAGAAAAGGGGAGAAAAATGACCTCAGCCTGCTCCAAAGAATTCCTGAACCTTGGTTGTTAGGGCAAGTGCTACCATCTGAGACGTTAGTGATCCTTGAATTTCCTTCACTTTGATGCAGCTCAAATGGGAAAATTTTGAAGGTTCAGCAAGGCCCCAGACCTCAGCTGGAAAGCCGTCTGGAGTCAACCCTGTCAAAATTCTCTTGTGGAAAAGAAAGCCTTTATTAGCTAGATTGCAACAAAAAACCCACAGCCTCTAATAAGAAGAGAATGCATGCTATAGATTGCATATACATTAATTATTAGAGGGTATTTAATTGTTCTCATCTGTATCCAAATGTGTGCAAAAGATCTTTTAAAATAGCAGCCAGAGTGTGTTTAAAAAAAAAAAAAGCACAAAACCAAAAAACAAAACCAAGCGCCTTCTCATACTGTTTTTCTTTCTTCATTTTTAATAGAAGATTCAGTTCATTGACAATTGATAGGATAGCCTGCTTGGGAGGACTAGTAGATAACACTGATGCTTGCGAGGATGTTGCATGTAATGTTTGCTCTCCATTGTCTCAGCTGTGTGTTGTACACGAACAGATTATAAAGAAACCAACACTAAGTCAACCCTGCACATGAATTTCTTTTTCTAGTGCTAAAGAAAATCACTGCTTTAAAAACAGGAACTTGGGCAGTTCAAAAATATTTTCTGCTGTTTCTTTGCATAAGTTACCCACCTCTCTTCCAAGTATATAGTTGGAATATGTTTTATTTTGATTACTTGGGAGCATGAACAGTCATTTACTATCCATCCTAGTATTTACTTTTACCACTTTTAAAAAATCCATTGTGCAATTAAGCTAGTGCATGTGCCGCTGCACCTTTGCAACTTCAGCTGGGCAAAACCCTGATAATAAGGGCTTGTAAGTGATTTTAGATCTAGCTAAGGAATCAGAGATGAACAGATCAATCTCAGACAGCAACCCAAGCAAAACTATTCTGAAACATCTGGTGCAGCTGTACAGGTGTTTCTCTGTCCCTGATGATTTTTGGGGGGAAGGTATTAATGATTTGAATGAGGGCTTCTTGTCAGGGCAGCTTGGGTAGTGATACATTCCTTTTAAAAGTTTGTGTTACAGTATGCAGTTTTCATAAACAAGATGGACAGGACAGTGATTAAAACGATGACGCTGCCATGATATTGCTGATAACTTAGCTGATGCCCTGTTCATGTGTACGCGCTGCAATTTTCATATTTTAACCTTAAGTAGAACCAGAAATGACAATTATGAAAAGACAAAATAGATACCACCAACAGCTGTAATTGCTATCTACACTGCTCAAGGATGGGCAAAAGACACAGTAAATCAATATTAAGATCTCTACATATGCAGGTATCACAACAAGGACATCATATAACATCATTATAAGAAAATCCTAATAAAATTTGGACAGTTATTCCAAAGAATACAGGATGAACATGGAGTATGTGTGTGCAGCTAACTAGTTCTCTGTAGTTTCACCTGACGTCTTAAGAGAAAAGAAATGCTTGCTTGTATAAAATTGAGTCTTTCCATCGGGGGGAAAAAAAAACCCGACATGTATTTTGGGAAAAATAATTATCCTTTTTTTTTTTAAATAGATGAATACTAATGATAATGTCTTCACCGGTGACAGTTTCAGTGTTTTCCTGTTGGTCATGTAGGAACTATAAGATTGTGAAGGGTGAAGTGCACTGGCATTCTTTTAAAATAAGTAAGCTACAATGGCTCTTTTTGTCCTGAAATGTAGGTGACATGTTTTATTTGGAACATTGGGCCTAACTGCTCAGAATGAGTGCTTTCTCAAACAATTCTATATTAAAAATTTAAAATATTCCCACGTTCAAGAAAATGTACATGATTTTCAGTGGTGTGGAAGCAAATAATATTATGATGCGGCTTGTGCATGAGGTTTTGTAGTAATTAAAATACAATGAAATATGAAAATGTTCAATGTAAGCAAGATCTGTATGCCAATAAATATTCAAGACACTGAGGTAACTGGAAAAAAAAAAAAAAGCAATAAACAAACTGAATATGGCCATGAAAAGCAAGCAAAATGTTCTGCGTACTGAATTCCTATTAAAAGGAACAAATAACCTCCTTTGCTTTTTTATCAATTGTTTTAAAAACAGCACTATGATATTGCGAGATAATGCACAGAAAGCCTGCATAAAAAGTCTGACTTTAGCTACAACCTTTTAATATGTCTTTATACAGCTATTAACTTTTCTGCTTAATGTAAAACAGAGTTAGCCTGGCATCTGTTGGCACACATGTGATGTCATCCAAGGTATGTTTCCTCTTGACCTTACTCAGAGCTACCAAATGCAGTTTTCTATACTCATCTTCCCACAGTATTGAAAGCGAGGATCACGTAGCACCTCCCGGGTACCTTGGTTTGTTTTCTGTGCTCTTCTTCACTGAAAGCAATGCCTTTTCACACATACTTTTTTTCTCTGTTTCCAAGTACAAGGCTGGCTAATACTAATTATATGTACAGTATGTTCCTCTAAGAGCTCGGCCTCACACTGGAGATACATTCGGTTTTGAATATAGACCTCGTCCAATAAATAAAGAGGAGCCAGAACTGTTCAGCAATAATGTTTGCCATTTGTTTAATGAAGGTATAAATAATACTATAAATTTGAATGTGGGTTTTGGAATTCATTAGTTTGCACAGGAGCAGAAATAATAATCTCTCGGCAACATTCGATCAAATAATCCATCAATCAAAAGAGTCTGTTGCTGGAATCAAACACCTTTCTCTCTGTGAGAATTTAAAAAAACAAAAAACAGATTGTGGCACTGAATCCATGTTGCTCTGTTTATTATACAGGAACTCCAGTTTACAGTTTCTTCTTATGTTATTGGTTAGTCTCCCTTGGCTATTTTCTTGCTGGTTATACACTTAAATATATCTGCAACCCACAAATATTCCTATAAATTTTGTTTATTTTACTCTAAGCTCCTTATTCCTCACTAGAAAGAATATCTTTAATGAAAGATTTAGTGTAGATATTCTGCTTATAAACATGCACGCAGAGACAGAGATTTGACCAATTTCAAAATATAGAGAGAATAACAACTTGTACTCTTGCATCACTTTGTATGCAGTCCACCAAAAAGCACTGTGTTTTTTTCCTGTACACCACCAGGAGATTGTATTTTCTATAGCACAGTCCACAGAATGATGTCATCTCATGTTTTGTTTAACACCTGGCACGTTGCAAAATCCCATATATGTTACACTTAACTGGACAGTTTTAACGAGCCACTGTCTGTGTCTCTTTCAGGATGGTGCAAATGTACAAACTGCAATTCTGGTGAAAGTTCACTTCTTTTAGTGAATTTCTGCAGGGGAAAAAAAAAATCCTATGCTGGTGAGATGATAATGCTGTATATTTTTAATAGAAACCGTTTTCTCCTCTCAGTGAATAGATACTGCATGAAAATGGAACTCTATCAATTCCAACCAAAAGCTAGCGACTGTAAAATTTTCTGGGCAACCTTTGGTATAATTTGGGGAAGTTAGGGCCAATTCACTAGCCATAAGGCATCTCTGGCCTTTAGGTTCCCTAGCATTTTTGACAACCATCACCTCAGGGAGCCGATTCTCACTTTGCCCTACTTAATTGTCGCAAAAAAACCATTTCTATTTCTATTACACTGATAGTGGTAAGCACGAAGCCCTCCTCTTCCTTTTTTTCTCCCCTTCTTCCTCATCCCCAATAGCAGAGGGCTTGCACAGGGCTTTATTGCTAGAACCATCATGAACTTTCCCATCTGCTTCCTTCCTGAAATAGAAGGAAAATATAAATATTTGGCCCCGAGATAATTTATTTATATGAGAACAGAAATTCGGTTTAGAGAATCCATGTCAAGGACTCCTGTGAGTCTTTTAGACACCCCAGGATTACCTCCAAGAGAGCAGGGACTTCATTTCTACTGTAAACACGCTTGCAATTCACCACAAACATGTCAATAATGGTAACAAATAGCCCCACTATGTCTCATACATCGAGAGCCAGGGGAAGTGTGCGAAAGCTATTTTTAGAGGTGAAGCAGGAAGACTCGTTTTACTTCATGAGTAACACAAAGATTAAAACCACAATTTTTTTAAAAAACTGTACACAAGTTGGGGGGTGATGTATCAAAAATCTGTGGGAGTAAAGGGGGAGAAATGAAGTGCTATTTATCCTGCCATTATCTTAGCAGTCTGTGTTTCTTTGGACAGTAATCACGGGACCCAGATGCTAAGGGTAAGTGATATTTTCCCACAAGCAGTTTCTGGCTCGTTGGCAGCTTTTGTAGGCAGTTGTGCTGGCAGCCTTAGAGCTGCCTCTGGCTCTGTTTTGTGGCTTTGCTCTTGATGGGCTGCCTGGGCTGCCCTGTGCTGCTGGATGCCATTTCCCTCCGTCAGCCCATGGGCTTTCTGGAGCTTTGCACTGTGCAAATCCCCTGTGAAATGGATAAATGGGCTCTTCTAAGGCAGAAAGGGAATGTGTTTCCTGACTGTTGTAGACATTAGGTGAATTACTACTTCAGGTACTCGGGGAAACTTCATCCATTTTGCAATTTTTGACTTCCCTAAGCTGTAATACTGGTCACAAATGCACAGCTAGGTACAAACCCAGGTGTTAGTCCTAGCTTGTTCCCCCCTCCTTTTTTTTCCACTGTGTCTTTTATCCCTGCTACTGTATTCAGCACTCTTTTGCAAACTCTTTGGTTTTAGCTGTACCATACTTATGATACTTTAACAGAACCACACTATCAGAAAGTAAATATGGTACCTCAAATATGACTATAAGAGTAAAAAAACCAGACGATTTCTGTACTTCAGGCAGAAATGGCAGATTTTTCAGGCAGATTTTTTCCCCTATCTTACCTGTAATTCAATTATGCTTTAAAATAAAAGGAAAGTATATAAAATAAGGTATTTGTAAGTGATTCTGAATACTGTCTTGAACATGTGGATGCAACCATCTTAAAATGTTTTTAAACAGTATTCCATCTATTAGATACATGTGTTGCTATGCAGCCAATATACAATATTTTTTTACATATGTATTATTTTCTTGAACAAAATTCAAATAATTATATTTATAAAAGAGATTTATAAGTAAGACTCTTGGGCTTTTTAATAAATCAGAGAATAATATTATACATGTTTTTGTACTGTTTCCCTTTTTTGCCCGGTGTGTTATGCTTCATTTGCAGTTGAATTGAAAAAAATATATTTCCTGAGTAGTGATTAACTTCTCCTTTGTGGCTTTCTACCTTCCAGTTTATTAATTCTGGATTTTTCATTATAATCAGTAAATTGCATATTTGTCAAATGATTACAATAAAAATGCAGAAAATTCTATTGTAGCTTCACCTGCAAAAACAGGTCTCTAGAGGTACAGGTTTTTTTCCTCAGTGCTCTATGTACTTTCTAGTAGTGCTAGTTACCAGAAAGCTGTGAGATCACTTGTTAGATTCAACTCGAATTGTGTATCATTTTGAGATTATTTTTGTCACAGAATCATTTCCTGGAAATTCATATGCTGAAGATGTTTATTAATTGGCTGTTCATATGCTGTTTGTTTGGATTTTTAAATAGAAATAACAAACTCACTAGAAATAAGAAAACACACCCCCACCCAATCAATTTGTGTGAGCTCTTTTACACTTTGATGTCACCAAATCTGTGTAACTCTATCTCTGTCAGGAAATTACCACATGCCAGAGATTCCTCTATGAAATGCTGACAGTCCATATTCCTAAAAATGTATGATTCTTAAAATTTATTTTTGTTAGGCTGACATCAAAGACCACTGTGGATTTCTTGGCCATTGTGAACTGTTTGGTAATATTTTTATTCACCATTAATTCTGTAAGGATCTAAAGGATGAAATTGCTCCTCTTGCAAAGAGGTGGTCTTGGTTTTAGTTTGCAACTATTTTTTTTCTGTTTTAAGTCAAACACATGACAAATGACCAGTAAAGGTTATTCTAAATCTAGGCATATTTAGAATACGTTTTTCCTCCAATACATTTTTATCAATTTCCTTTCAGGACACCGTGACTTTTTACAAAATCTAATTCCGCTGACCAGTCCTTACCGGGTTTCAGCTCCTTGAAGGTTTGTCCCCATTACCTAGGGTTTGCAGGACTGAACCCATAGATTATAAGCTATTTGGCCCATAGTTTTTAAAAATCTGGTATGAAATGGTGTGAGTCCAGTGGAAATTGTCATGTTAAGTGTTTCCAGCTTTTCTGCGTAGGTGAGCTTGTACTACACACAAAAAAACCCCAAACAAACCAACCAACCCCACCAAACCAAAGCAAACAACAACAAAAAAACACCACTAAAAGAAAGCAAGCCACGGTGTCCAATGTTAACCATGCGCTGTGGGCCCCGTTGTTGGACATAGCCCGAAACTATTTCTGGAATACCGCTTCCAAAACAGAGTCCTCTTTTTTTAATGAAATACCTGAAGGATAATATGAGTGTGTCATATTGTCCGTCCACATGTCTGCTGGCTCCTGTGCTTTCCTCACTAAACTGATGTAATTAAACAGGATTGTTCCTTTTCCTCCCTGCAGTGCTTCAGTCCTGAAAAGTTTCTTCAAAGAAACTCCCAGACTGGAACTGGTGCAGCTTTGCAGAGGGCAGCTCTCACTGTACTTCAAAGCAGAGAAAATCTGGCAGCTGTTTGGAGCCCGCTTGCCCCAGGAGGTGTCACTGTTGGGACTAGCAGGGGCAGCTCCGGGTCTGCTCTTTAGTTTTTACAGGCTACACTGAGCATGAGGTAGGAATTGACCTGTATTACATCTTCTTCCCTGCCCCCAGCCCTTCTGGGGAAAGGTAATCACAGGTAAAATTAGCTGGTGGGCTTATATAGAGGTACAGGCAAATAAAACTTTTTTAAAAAGACGTTGAGTGCTGGGCACCTTGAGAAATACAAGTTAACCCAGACTTGTTAAAATAGGTTTTTTTCTGTTCTTGCAGTGCTAGTAAATTATACTGGGTCAGGAAGAAATTGTCATGATATAACTTTTTTTTCATTTTAATACTCTTCGAGGTGAAGGACAGATTAATTTATGTGACGTGAGATTTATTGTGTGAATGTTGAGATTTTGCGAAATAATACTCTCTTAAGATATTTGATATTTACTAAATCCTTTTCTAGTTTAAAAAAAAAAAAGTGTATTTATAGATGACCCAAGGATTAAAAGTTTTCTAACCATAAGTATAATGCAAATAATCTATGTGGCTTCCTATAGACTCACTAGAGACTGCAGACTTTGAAAAAAAAAAAAAAAATTTTAAGTTTAGGAGTTACTGTGATGTGTATTCTACACAGAAAAAAAATCTTAGTAAATTAGGCTTAGGTTTTGGAGCAGCCTACCACAGTCTGAGGTAAGTTGCTTCCCTGGTTAATTGTATTCATCATCAACATTTTGCACTTTAGTTCTAGCATCAGTGTCTTCTTTCAACCATCAACTTTGGGGTCTGTTTCACCAGATCTGTCAGTTTTCCCATTTTCCATGGGTTTTGGTGTTAAGAAGTTTCCAATCTACACAGCAATAAGTTAAAATCTAGCAAGTCACATTTTCTGCCTAGTAGATATTTCTTATTCCCATGGTTTGTTGCTGATAACTGGAATCGCAGGAATTCAAGAAAGTAAGTCAGTTTGGGTTTAAGTATCTTCAAATTCAAACTTCATATTTTTGTTTAAAAGATACAGCAGAAACTGTCTTTTTTTTCCAGCCGGAACTGCTGATATTAGCACAGAGCACACTGGCTGCTGCCTAAAATGTTAAATTTTACTTAAGGGGGGGATTTTGAAGTTCTTTGTCTTTGTGTTGTCACTATGGAAAGCCCAGAGAAGCAGGGTTCCTCTATCATTCGATAACTTCCTTTTCTCGTGCTCTTGATTTAATTTCTCTGAGCTTTGATGTATGTTTTACTTTAGTTGTGAGAAATGCATATATAAAATGCCACATGTGTATGAGAATTTCAAATTTAAATGGATTTAAGCCCCAACTTTAAGGGGAGCCCTGTGCACAAAGAAAAATTATTACCTGTTAAATTTTAGACCTATAATCTTAAAATGTCTCAAAATGTCATAGAGGCAAATACATCACAGCTAGGATAAATCTTTCTAGTCTTCTTACTTTTTTTAAAAAAAGCGAAGTTATACCGTACACGATAGCTTCAAAAAAGCACAATTATCCTATGGTTTGCACCATATATTTACCAGTAATCCGTTCTGTGTGCAACTTTAAGATAAAAGCTTGTAGTTACTCCACTGCTTCTGTTTCCAAGTTACTTAAAAATAGAAAAATTGCAGATGGAGAGCCTGGCCGGTAGAGGCCTCTCTAGATTTGCCTTATGATTAAGGACTCCGACTGCCTGGAATCAGTCGCAGCCAGCAAAAGTACTTGAAAAGATTCTGTTGCATGGGGGGGGCGGGGAAGATCACTTTTTAATGCCCTTTTAAGTTGCAAGATGTTGATTAATGTTGCCCTTTACATTAATGATGTTTCAAGTAAAAGAAAACAAATTTAAAATGGATAAATTCTATTGAGGATGCATTAATTAAACAGAGACTTTACCATATGCTGTGGCTGGAGTGCTTGCTGGCCTTTCTGTTGTTGTTACCTGTGTAAAATCCACCCCATCCTCTACATGAATGCCCAAGCTGAATAGCCATTTGAATGAAGGCTTTAGTTTGATTCGCCATACAAGGGGTACTGTGTCACTGTGTTTTCTTTCTAGGAGTCACTAAGTGATTTCTATATCTGTTGTCATGGTGATATAGCAAAGCAGGGGAAAATGGGGGCAACTCCGGGCTTTCTCTACACCCTCTGCACTAAGAACTAAGATGTTGTTAGCAGGCCTATAAAACATTGGGCTTTATCTGGGCCTTCTTTTTGTTCTCTGATTGTCAATAAAACTCATTTTAAGGGTAACAAGGACATCTAAATGTCATCTGTCACAGTGTTAGAGAGATTAAGTTTGTTTAGGAACTTGTGCTGGACAAAAGGCCACTATTTGTTCGGCAGATACAAAGCAGTGTTGGCCATCAGCAATCTTGATTTAGAAGGAGGCCACATGGAGCATCCAGGAAAGATCAGCTCAGTTGCAGGTGATAGTAAGAGGGTCCTTGACACGACAGCATTTAAAACACCACCAAAACAAATATGGTTTTGAGTTAGGAGTGGTTTTATCAGGGTTTTGTTCTCTTGGTGTTTTTTTTTGTTGTTGTTTTTGTTACTATCTGCATTGTAGACCACACGTTACTGGAGTAGCTGCATAGACCTGAGATAAGAAAACAGCCATTGACAGTGGACGGCCTGTTTAAAAACATGACACACACACCTGATAGTCCTTGAATGAATAAAAATGAAGAGGGAAAGGAGGTTTTTCATGGAAAATCCAACAATAATAGGTGCTGCATTAACTCAGCATTTACTCAATAATGAGGCTAAATGGAAAGTACAGATTAATGAAGACATTGGTGTTATTAAAATCAAATCCTGTGGTTCATATGCTTTTCTTAATAATGAACATTGTGGCTATTGGAGAGGAAGAACAGGATTTTTTCTATTAATTTGGCATGCATCCCAGATCTCATTCAACCAGAACCTATCCTGTGCAAAATGCAACCCATGGCCTTTATGTTCCACAGTCTTTCCGTTTAATATTTGTGTTAATCCAGAAAAAAAGCCTTTTCTTATTTCAAATTAAAGAAAAGCAAAGGGTGATCTTTGAGCCTAGATATTAATTAAATAACACAGACCAGCCATGTTGATTTTAGCACAAAGGTTGGTTGAAAAATGTCCCTGGAAAGGAGATGTGATGGTGTTTATTGCACTATACAACTACATTTAATTCTAACATTTATGTTTGGATAGTAACATGATGTATAATGCTGATGGAAATCTTTTGTGGCTTGTTGTGTATTTAGTGAGATCTATAGTAGAATATTCAGGACATATATCTTGACAGGTAAAAATATTTTCATCTCATTTGGTAAGATTGCTGTAGTTCCAACACCAAACAAGCAGGTTTTGAGATGCAGCTGAACAATGGAATTGGCAAAGCTGAGTGCTCATTTTGCAATATACTCAGTGTGAAATGTTTGTTTGACATGTGGAAGGAAGCTGCATAACTTGCTTGGTGCTGGGTTGTATGCATCACAGCAGTATCAGCTCCTTAGGGGAGTATTTCCCATTACGTTGACCCAGCCGTTTCTCCCAGGAGTCTGCAGAATGAATGGTGGAGGCATACAGTGTGGCACAGGAGAGGAGAGATGGCCTATGGGAAGGGAGTCCTTCTCCTCTCGAGTAGACCAGAAGTGAAAAGCATGAGATAATGCTGCTTCTCAGTGAATTAGACCTTTCTCTCTAACAAGCTACCCCAGATCAACCCATCATCTTGGGTTCTGCATCCGGATGAGAGTAACTGGCTGAAGAAGGAAGAGCTCCCAGAAAACGTTCTGTTAACTCCTGTTTTCCCTGTATCATAAGGCTGCATTCATAGTGAAATTAAATGCAAACACCATGGTAAATCCCCCATGGAAACCTTGTCAAGTATTGGAAGGTATATCATCTCATCCCCTCTCTGGGTATGTGGCAGTAAAAATTAAACTGGCTGTATAGTAAAACTCACTATAACATTTTCAGCCTTCGAACCCTGTTTCAAAAGATTGCGTGCCCAATAGCTAAAAAGTTGTATTGAGGTTGTTGGTTTAAAGGATGGAAACCACCCTCACTATTTAATGGAGGCCTGGCATCCATCCATGCTGCAGACAGCAGCCGAAGGGTGCCCGATGGGAGAAGATCAGCACTGCTGTCTTGTCTCTTTCTATATTACTATGTCCAGGGAACGCAAAATTTTGGCAGGGAGCCTCTCTACCGCCTACAGCTTCCTCCTGTGAAAGAGGCTTTCCCATCCAGGCAATTTACATGGTTTTCTGACCTCTCTGTGACCAGGCTCTTGCAAATTACTTATTACCAGGAGGCCAGAACCCAGGCTTTAGTGTTCAGTATTGAAACCAGTTGGCAGGAAAAAACCCATACTGCAAGGATGTTGTGAGAAAAAAAATGAGTGGTTTTTTTTCTTTGCAGACTTCTTTATGTTTATGACCTGCCACTCTCCTGTTTTTTTGTTATTTTAGATATGTAGTCTGCTATTCATTCAGCTACTCTCTGCACTGACCTACAAGACCAGGCTTGGTCCAGGAGCCAGGAGATCCTGCCTCTCTCCTCCTTGCTGTATCTCCACTTGCTTTGGAGGAGGAGTTACCTCAGTATCCTTCTCTCTGGAGCACGAATTCTGGCGTTTATGAAATGTTCATGGGAATGTTTGATGATGTGAAATGCCTTCTTACTGTGGAGCAAGCTAAGACAGGAGAACGAGTGAGTGATGTTTAAGACTCAGGTATTTGATCCCTGCCCAGTTATTTTTACATGTAAATTCAATTTTTACATTTTCTTTCTCTGCCTCTGCAGTGACAGTTCTGTGCAAGGTGTCACCTTGGTGTCACTGGGACAGCTAAGTGCTACTCAGTGTGAGAAAGGGCTGCAGAATTAGACCTCGGTTAGGAAATGTTTTAGGGCCATCAAAAGCCTGACCCCTTCTCTGACTTCAAAGAAGTTATTGCTAAGTATTATTAGACTGTTCAAACTGGGACACTCATAATAGTGCCGGGAGCAGAAAGTGCTCCAGCTTCAATAGGCGTTTTGCATCAGTAAGGTCTCCAGGAGCAAGCTAGCAGCCTTTGAGCTTCCCACGTGCTGTTGGGAATAAGTGGGCAAAGGTGTCTGTAAGTCTTCAGGTGCACAGAACTGCTTCATCAAGGCTTGGATGCAGATACCCTTCCTTGCACTGAGAGAACCTCGTGTTGTGCAATGTATTTTTTTGATGTGAAGTAAAGCCCAGAAGAGTCAGTCCTGTCCGTTGGTGGGTGCCTTCATCATCCATTGAAGTGAGCAAGAGCAGAGGGCATTTGTCCCCAGTTGGCAAGCATAGACCTTTAGTGTTAAGTAGAGAAATTACCTGGTTGTGCACCAGGGACTTGAAAGTCGTGGGAACATTTTATACATTATTAGAGCAGCTGCTCAGAAATGAAAAGAGGAATAATAAAATTACTTCTTCATATTCTTATCTGCCATAGATATTAGATACGGTTATATTTGGTAAGATGATTTCTTTGGTAATACTTGTTCCAATGTTATTCCTGCTTGTGGTTTAAATAATAAAAGAGCAATGAACTAACTAGCTACATTGGAAGGAGAAAAGTGCTGCCATCTTCTATTGGAATAGCAGGGAGTCAGAAAATGTTTTATTTTTATTGTTATTACGACAAATGATTGTATGGGAGATGTGACTGTTCAAACTCCCTTAGTAATGAGTTTAATGTTACATTTACAGAACCAGCCCAGTTAAAGAAGTTATTACTATTTAAAGTTAATTCTTACAAATAATAAGAAAAAATTAGCAAGACAGCAAAAATGAGTTTTATTATATTTTTATAACTGTTCAGTTACTGTGAATTGCTAAGATTTGTAAAGATCTTTGAAGATGAAAAGCTCTGTGTAATATTATTATACTGACTAGGAGAAAGTAAAAGGAAAAAACCCAGTTCATCCTGTTATAATCCTTTTAGAAATTTTAACAAATCCAACAGCTTTCAAGTAGTGGAAATATTTCAGAAAGTGCCACCACCACTACTGCTGTTGCTCCAGGCTATATTATGTATACCATAGTGTGCATGGAAGCAAAGCTTAACTAAGGTCATTCTAATGAATTTTGAACAGTTGCATGGACCTAATTTGACTTTCTGTCCTGTGTGAAAGGCAGCCTCTTCATGCTGCAGCACCCAGCAGAAACCCCTGAGTCGTCTTACCAACCTCATCTGCATTTTTCATCATCTGAGAGAGCTGCAAGTAATGCTCAGTCTATGAACTTGGTGCACGTGTGTGCTTTTTCCATCTTCAATATAGGGGCTGAACAATGGGTTTTTTTCAGCCAAAAGGAACCAAAAATGTATTTTATTCTGCTATCTCCACTTTTGGATCCTGTTTCATTCTCTTATTTTTGTTACCAGATTTGAGTTCTCAGCTACAAAAGGATAGCGTTTTGCCAAATTCCTTTGATACCAGTTCTCTTCTCCATTCACAAGAGAGCTGCAAGGCTTCAGCAGCATTCTAGGAAACCATTTCCCTGTTGTTGAGAGAAAAGACAGGTTGAAATCCTGATCTCACACATTCCCATCAGCAGTGTGTGGCTGGGGAGCTCATCTAGCTGATCCTTGAACCCACTGCACTCTTAATGCAGAAACCCAGCCAGCAGGAACTCCTTCCAGCCCCGTGTCCTTCCACCTACAGGTGCTACAGAAGGAAGGTATGAAAACCTTTTAGTAGTCAAGCACAGTGCACTGCCCCAGGAACCAAGTCAGAGTGTCTGAAACTAGGGAAACTCCCAGAGATTTAATACTCCCTACAAAATATTAATTCTCATTCTGTCTGTTCACTGTGGATATTCTTTACTTTGTAGAACATTTAATTGTGGTAAATTCTTGCTCTCAAAGAAATCCAGTGTTGGTGAGCTCCAAAGTAGTTGGAAATGAGAATTTCCATTCAGCAG
>NW_009623735.1:83964-89175 GCF_000690535.1 Cariama cristata
TGAAATACAAAAGTGAAACTAAAAAAAATCTCAAGAATTCCCAGTTCCCTTTTTTTGGTGGAAAATATTGATTCATGATCACTGAAACACTTTAATTTGATAGCATTTGAGTGTTTCTTTTTAACTTTTATCTAATATATGGCACAGTGAAAGAAGGTGAATCAACACATTAAAGTTTAAAAGAACTATCTTACTTTCTCTGAAAAATGTTTGTTAGATTTATAACATGTGTAGATATTGTTATAGATACTTTATTTATATTGCTTCCATTTTTACTACATCGCACTATACAACAGAAAACTAAAAAAGATTTATTCAACTCTCTACCATAGTTTAATTATGAAACAAAAATATTGTTTCTTTTTATCATTGTTGCGTTTGCCATCTTTTCATTTCAGTAAATCCCTTGTTCTTAGGTGAAGCTTCTAACCTTTCCCAGCTATTCGGTTTTCATACTTGGATCATGCCCTTCTTATGTGTTTCCTTTCTAATGTAAATAACCCTGTGCTTTCAAATTCTCTTCAGGTGAGGCAGGTTTTTTTTTTTAGGTTCTTGGCTGTTCTTAATTATCTTTTTTATCAGCTCCCCATTTATTGCTGCATTATCCCTTTTGCTCGAAAGTGATCAGAAATAATGCTGTATTTTTGAAATGGCTTTATCATTGGTAAAATCATTTAATGATTTTTTTATTTTTGTCATCATATTCTTGCATCATATTTGCTGTTTTTTCACTGCAATTCAATACTACCATTATTGATGTTTGTGTCATCTATCTTTCTGAATGCATTTCAAGTGAAAACATTTTAAGATTCATCAGGAGAGAAAAAAAAAAGTACTGAAAAAAACAGATATATTTGCACATTAAAATATATTTATTATCATAGTACCTCTTCACCCATCTAGCTTGCATCTCTTCAAAGGTGAACCATAGCCATCCTTGGTTGTTGAAAGTATTTAGCAGCTCATGGTTTTGTTTCAAAATCCTAAGCTCTTCCCAGTTTTTTTGACAAGTCTGCAAACCTTTTAACAAACCTATGCCAAGTTTTGTATAACAAAACCAGGTACATTCTGCATTGCTTTTAATTCTGCAGCAAGAATAGCACATAGCTGTAATTTTACTCAAGTCCCCAGCACCATTTTCCTTAAATTACTCTGCATTTGGTACTAACTTTTTGCAGTTCGCCTGTGTCTGCATGTTCTTCAGGGTATACTGAATATTGCCAGGCTGCTAAGATGCTTAATGAATTCTTATCAAAATGTGACTGTGTCTTCCACAGTCTCACAGGATATTGCAGAAAAACTGAAAGCAGAGTGTTTGAAGACACCTCTATGTGAGGCTTAGAATAGTTTTGCTTAGCTTTAGACATCCAACTCTATTAGGAGGCTGATCTCTCTAGGTTCCCTGTATCCTCCATGAAGAGAAGGACTAGTATTTTCAGTGTACTGAAGCAGTAAGCAGTACCAAGTGCACCAACCCCTTGCGTCTCTGGCATTCCCGATCTTCCAGCATCTGCAGAGGGAGATGTGATCCAGGTTATAAAGAGTCTGTCTCCTCTGCGGAGAAGAAAGGCTATGCACAATCCACTGCTCTATCCCTTCAGTCCCTACAAATCCTTGCAAAGACCTTAGCGATGTTTGTAGAGTTCCTTGTGATTTGTAGAGCAGGATCCACCAGTATCTGACTGTGATTCAGTGCAACCAGCCAGTAAAAGTAACCTTCATTCTACCCTTGATTCTTAGAGTAGCCCCAAATGAATGGGAGAAGAGATTTTTCAGTATTGTCTGCGATCTGGTAAGTTGGATCTTTGAGGACCTATTATACAGCAGATGTTTCAGTGCTGCCACCATCACTCAGACCGCTGAGTGACCTGCCCTTTAGTAATGAGACGATTTCTGAACTTAGTAGTTACTACACTTTTTTGTCTTTTAGTGCTTGAGCCCACAGATAACGTTTAATGATGCTCGTTTGCAGAAGGACAATATTAGAAGTTCCTGTGAGTAAACCTCAGTGTTGCAGGTATGGCCAATCTTAAATTCTCAGTCTTGGTTCATTTCATTAAGTATTAATTTCAGTGCACTTTATCACATAGGTACCACTAATACTGCGTGATGTTTTGGCTTCCTTGTCTGTATTGACATAAAATAGAGTTGCAAGATCAAGGCAGACATTCATCTCAAGACAGAGCTGTTATTTCCAAGTATCAAGCATGAAGAGCTTTATGTGTGGATACTTTGATTATTTTCGTTCTTGGAGCCCTTGCCTACTTTCTATTTGTATCCAAGTCACTCAATGAGGCAATTTTTTACTTCTCGCCTTGCAACTGCTACCTTAGTCATCCTGATTCTTTCCTAAATATTCTGTGGCTTTTTTGTGTAATCCCTTTTCTTTAAATACTGAATCTAAAGGGCCTGATCCTAGACTTCCCCTCTTCAGTGGCAGCTCATGGACTTGTCTGAGATTAAACACAATGTCAGTCCAGTGTCTAAAATGTCTACCATTCACTATTAAGTCCTCAGAGCTGTCCAAAGAATTACATGGCAGCACATACCCCCGACTTCTAAACAGCAACAAATGTTGAGCAAGAAAGATTTGAGAGCTAAATTATCTCGTTAAATTAACTGGAACATTTTAATTTTTACTAGAGTTGAGTGAGCTTGAGTAAATATGACGAATTGGAAGCTCACTTCATTTAGCAGACATCAAACACACACAGAACGTTGCCCGATTTAATTTAGCCCTGCCAAGCTGGGAAAATGCTTGTATAACATCAGTTAACAAGAAAAGGGCTAAAATTTACTGTTGGTTGAGAATACATGCATAAATTCCCTTGATGTAAACTGGTGTTGTATATGTACATATGTACGTGTATATATCATAAAGCTTCCCTCAGGGGAAATCCTCCAAACCCCTGCAACCAGAGAGAATTTGTGCTACTATGCATTATTCCCAATGAAGTCAATAATAGCTTTCCTTATTGTTCTACATGGAATATGTAAACCCCTGTCTTACACCCCAAGTTTATCTCCTTTTCCTCTGCTGTCTCTTATCAAGCACATACCAGCACTGTTGCTTGTTCAGTCATGCTCACTAGAGAGACTGTTATTTTTTTTTGGCTTTATACCCTGAGCTTAATGGGCACATTTTGTGAAGAGTGAGCCAACCAGGTAAATAGCTGCTACTATGGAGCTTAAGAGCTGCAGCTCTCAAATTAGGAGGTGCTTTTTGTCAAATAGGCCTCTGTAGCTCTAATATTAGTAACAAAACAAGAGCTTTTCAGACAAGAAAAAAATCTTTAGTCTGACTCTGTATCACACTTAACTCTGTTGCCTTGTCAAATATGTCAATGTTCATATTATATAGCAGCATTCATCTGTGGATGCAAAAGTGCTTTACAAATATTACCTTTTGAATAGTTTTAATTTATACTTAACAACCAGGTTTGTGAGATGCTACTCGAAAAGAATCAGAGTGAACTATTAAAAAAGTTAGTATAAATAAATTATAGTGATTTACTTGCTTTCCTGTTGCTCTTTAGAAGGGTGTTGGTTTGAGCTCCAGAACAATGCTACCAAAGTATGCTTCAAACAGCTTTTTTTCTCCTTTTGTTTTAACACCATGTGCACACATATCTACATGCTTCTTTCGTTTCAGTTTCAGCTTCTCTGCTGCTGTAGTTGGTAAGCATCTTCTGTTAGAGCACCAAGAGCAAGGTACACAGGAGGAAGAATACAGCCCTGTGTAGAGACATTATGGTCTCAGATGCATACAGCAGGAAAAAAGAGTCATCCTTTTTCTCCAACTTGTTTATGAAATTTTATTACTTTTTTGTATGCTTTAGAAACATTAGCTAGAAGCATTACTGAAGGAGTTCCTTGCCTTCAGAGTATGCAACTTCTGCCAGTGTTTTAAGGCATTTTTATTGAATTTTTAAGCAAATTTGCTTTGAACACACACTTTCAATTTACGTTTTCTGAGAACAAAGCTGCGAGCCTGTTTGCAGAAGGCAGATGTCACAGACACATGTTGTGAGTTTTGAACTGGTCTGTGAAACACAGTGCGCTAGGATACCTTGTACTCTTAGCCATCTGGAACTGAAATAATAGCAAGCTATTTCCCTGCTTGCTGATAACAGACTGGATGTTAGTCATTCCTTATCATAATTTATCAACTAGTTTGTTAGTTAAAAATTATTAGGTTTTGTGAGTATCCTGTTCACTCAGTATATCTGTAAGAAATGGTATTTTTGCGTTAAAAGAAGAATACATCGAGACAAAGAGAAATGAAGGGAAGTTGCATGCAAACTGTCTTTGGTGCTTCGGTTCTTGGGTTCCAGATTGTTGTGTTCTAGGTCTTGAGTATCAGAGCCGGTACATGCTTACAACACTGCTTTGAGTTTTCTGAGAACTGCAGGTTACTTTTCCCTCTGGAAATCAGGCTTTTGGTGCCCAAAGCTCAGTTCCCAAACCGAAACATTTAAAAGCAGAGGTCTTTGTTTTGATCAGGGGTGCACAGAGACAGTGAGTGAGTGGAAAGGAATTTAGACTGCGTATCAAGGGACGGTTGAGCAATGTGAAGTTGTTGCTGGGGAGCACGTTTATTCTTGCTGATAATTTGGTGAGGGTGCTCTTGCATGCTGAGGAGAGCACAGGGACTGTTTGTCCTTGGAGCCCAAGGCTGCTTTGGGCTGGTTTCTGTTCTGGTCTGCTTTAGGATAGTAATTCTGCAGACAACTAGGTTGTGTAAGAAAGCTCCCATTCAGGTACACAAGCCTAAAATAAAAGGATGTGTTCCTAGGGCATCGATAAACATTGACCTTCTATTTTTTTGAAAGAACATGAACTTACTAGACCCACCCTAATACTCCAGGCTTGCGTCCTGCCTGATGGGCTGCCACAGAAGCGCTAAAACCGTTGCACACAAAGGCACCACGGGACTCCCACCATCAACATGAGCTCTCTGCCTGCCTCTGGCGCTAGCTGTCAGAACCGCTTCATCTGAAATCAAGGTAAAGAATCAGCAGCACTAAATACTACAGGACAAAGGCATAAACTAGCTTTGTAACCCTGGGCAACCTGGATGTTTGCTGACTGACAGTGTGAATGACAGCCCAGTTGTCAGTCTAAAATATCATCCTCTAATAATTCCAGATGTCACCCGACAAGATGATGGCTACTAAAAAGGGGAATAATTTGGAAAAAGTCATAAAGCCC
>NW_009623735.1:89186-91724 GCF_000690535.1 Cariama cristata
CTCTTTGCCATTTCTGAAGTCTCTGCAAAATAGATCCAGAATCCCGTATGTAACACACAACTGGTTTATTAAGAGAGAGTGGCCACTTAGATCTACACTGGGTACCCCATTACATTCCTAGGGAAACCTGCCCCCAAGCTATGCCACTCCTTCACGTCTTGGCAGGTGACTCCAATCCATCCATACGGCGTAACTGAAATACTTTACGTGTTCCAAAATACAACAGGGAGCAAAATGCTGCATAGCAGTTGCTCACGGACACAGCCTAGAAAATCGGAGAGAGAGGATGGAGTTGTTCACGATGGCAACAGAGTGCAATTTCTGGCTAGAATTCTTACTAATATTTTTTCTCCTTAGTAAAGAAAGAAACATCTGAAGACATTGTTAAGGTGTTTCCATTCTTACTTTATTTCTTCAATTGCATTTTAATTTCAATATGAAGAGAGGACTATATTCTGAACTTCAAGCTGAATGAAGGGCTGCACATAAAGGGAAAATAACAAATAAAATGAGAAAATCTCTTTTGAGAAGGACAACAAAATATAACAGAGGAGGTGAAGGGGGGGAAGACAGGAAAGGCAGAAAATGATAGCTGGATCTTGAGCTTTATATTTTGCAAACATAGCCTGAAACACTGAAGCCAGAATACAGTTTGTTATCCAGATAAAACCAAAAATGAACCCACAGACTGATTCATTATAGCAAGTTGTTTTAATGACATAAACTGAAACTGGAAAAGATTCATTGATCATTGTATTATTCCTTCCAAGATCTAGTGGAGGAGATTCCAGACTATGAGCCAGAAAATTCTATATCTCATTCATATAAAATATCTCAAAGAAATACACTGAATGATTGCTGCCAAACTTTGGCAAAGAGGACAAAAGTATGCTTAGAGCAACTGTTAAAAATCTATCTCCTGTAGGCTGCATTGGGCCTGATTCTGCCGTTTTCACTCATACTGGCCAATAACAGACTGATTAATTGCAATGAAGGCAATGAAATAATTTATATAGTAAGGAGTGCAACTGGAATTAATTTAGGCAGAAGGTTGTAGTCATTTGTCTTAATGAATAATTTCAGATTGCTTGCTCTCTACTTGAGCAATTCTAACTTGGTCATTATGGTGATGTGGAGGCATGGAAGAATCCCTCCTAAGAAAAGGTAGATTTTCTTATTGGCATTAGATTTCTTAGATTTCTATTAGAACATCATCAAAATACAGTTTCTTCTTAACTAATTAGTTCCCCTTGCCAAAACTTTTCATTTTATCACATGGTAGTTCCCAAGTTTTTGCTCCTCCAAAGAGCGTCTTGAATCTATCAACAAATGCTTCAATTTCAAACAGTGACTTGAGCTATTTTATGTAAAAAGTTACAGTAAAAAATCATACTGAAGCATCTTCCCATGTCAGGTTAGATAATATTGCTATCTGCTTCTAATAATATTTTGGCTGTTGCATTGTATCATGCCTTGGAAAGTTTGGAAACACAAAGCCTTGGTGGGAGCCTGTGAAATGCTGGAAGGTTGATATGCCTCCCATAGAGTATGAGATGGAGGCCATGAATGCTCTTCATCACAGAGCAGCACAGAACAACTTCGCAAAAAGTATTTATTTCAGTTTTTCTAGAAACTGATCATAATTCTCTCTTAAAAGTTTATGAATTTTGGTATTGGTCCTCAGTAGCTGCAGGTCCTAATTGTATGTTGGCTGTGTTTCATTGATATGTGGGTATATACATATATGGGTTTGTGTGTTTGCATATTCTGGATTCCTTTTAAATCTATACAATAGATATACTTTTATACAAATCTACATAGTGCTCATTATTATGACCCTCTTTCTAGCTGAAATACAATGTTTTTTTTAATACACCTTCTCCCCTTTAATATACCTTCTCTCTGTCTTGTTAAACTTAGCTAACATATACAACAATCTCATGGTAACCAGTAACTTTAAGATAAAGTTGACATATGTGCTCAGATTGTAGGAGTATAAAATCAGAAGGCTATACATTTTGCCCTTCCTTGGTAATCAAGTCCTGTCTGATAGCAGAATTGTTGCAGTAATTCCACTGCAACATAATAAAGTTAGGAGCGGGAAAGAAATAGAAATGTCTGACTCTATATCTGTGTATGCATCTGTGTGCCAGTAAATACTTGTTTTTCTGTAGACAATTCTGGTAAATCTATCTAGTTCTGTATATTATAGTAAATGTTTTGATTTTCTACAAAACTGTACATGGATTTTATGTTTATAAACAGGTTTGCCATGTCAACAATAAAAATCCACTAAGAACAGTGGAAAAGTGAATTGCTCATAATTAATTCTTTAAATACAGCAGAAGTAACCTGTTGTTTCACAAGGTTGGGAGGGAAAGGTTGTTTTGTTTCAGAAAGTTCAATAATTTTATGTGTTCTGATGCAGTTTTGCTTTGAGTTTTGCTGCTGGTTACAAACCTGAAATGCATAGTGAAATCTCAGGTTGTAAAATCAGTTAGGCTGGAACTTAGATCAGTGTTTGCGTAGTCCTGCTGA
>NW_009623735.1:91755-125782 GCF_000690535.1 Cariama cristata
CTATGAGACTTGTGTAGCTCTGATCTAGATGGAAAGTCTGAAAGGAAACACCAGACCTGTAAGAACTAATAGTAAACAGCAGACCTTGAAAAAATATCTGTGAGGAATCAAAAGGCAGTTGATTACTAATTTTATTACTGGATACCTATGGCAGAAATTTCAAAAAATACTTATCTTCCCTGTGATGTATCAGCTACCCATTTCATATTATTCTATTGTTTTGGTCACATCACTAATACCACAGTTCCAATGAAACTAAAGCAACTCTAGGGCTGACTTGCATTTGTTGTTGATTTTCTTTTATGAAATTTTGAGGAAATCTATACCAAAAAAAAGCTTTTTATTATCTTTCCTCTAGGAATGTCATGCCCTTAACTATGGTTTAATTCCTTGTTACTACGTTTTAGTGCCGTGTTTTGAACTGCCCGTTGAACATACCACTCAGTTTTCTAGAGAAATTGTGTCTACTTATGCTTCTGCAAGATCAACAACTCATTAGCTTCCTGGAATCAAAGAAGTAATATTGAAAAAATATTAGTTAAAAAAAAAATCACAACTAAAATTATTACGATTTAAACTGTATTACAATTAGTTATGCTTTGGCGTCATGCAACTAAAGCTGTGTGACCTTTAGATCAGCCTTCAGTGACTTGAACAATTGCACGGGGCTTTGCAATTCCTTATGTGGAGTTAAGAACCTCTCTTCTCTGGTTTGGTCCTGGAGCCAGCAGAGTGCAATGGCTGGTCTTCTGGAGAATTTCATCCTACTCTCTATTCTCCTTGATAATCATCTCTGTTTTGTCCCATGCTACCCTTTGACAATAGTGACAGGCTGGTGAGCATGAAGAGAGGACCATGAGAGGGCTACCAAACATCCTGGCTTAGAGCAACCTCCACTGAAGGGAGTTCCAAGCATGCTGCCAGCTGGTGGTTGGAGAGGTACAACCAAGCAGAGGGATCTCTAAGTACAAGCCTGGTTCCTCTGCTCATCCCCATGCTTCTGCCACTTGCCACTGCTGGAGGTAGGACTCTGCTTGAGACACCTTTGGTGTCATCCAGTGTGGTGGTTCTTATGCTAAAACTTTTATGTTGTGCTTTGACTTTTTGTCTGTTTTCTGCAGATAGTTAGATTTCTAAAGGATAAAAGGACCAGAAGAAAATTCCCTATTTCTTTTCACACTTCTGTACTTCTCAGTTTACAGTCTGTTCACTGCCTAGAAACAGGAAAGAAGATGAAAAGGAGTAGAACAAATATTATGGCATCCCTGCCTTCCTGAGGCTGGTAATCCAGCCAGTCACAGTCTCGAACTCTTACAGCTCAGTTTTCCCAGTAGTTTTAGGAGCATTTCCTGCAGCCTTGGCTCTCAGATGTCAGAACTGATAGAGAACTATGGGAAATGAGTTGGTAAACAGCAGTCTCTCATCATTTTTTCTGGGATCTTGAAAATTTTGTGTAAATTTTCCATAAAAGACAGTTTCTCTGGACCAAGTTAGAAGGAAAACATTTTGCAGGTTCATTAGAAGAATGTCCATTAAAAAATCTGTTTGAGGGAGCTCCTTTCTGATTCTTGAAATGAAGTTGTAATGAAGCAGTCTTTTCTTAAGTTGTATTTATACTGGGAATTCTCAGAAATCCCAGCCAGGAATTATTGCAGCATTGTACAAGGCTGAAATTCCCTGTAGCTCTATGGTTAGCACTTGCTAAGGCCCTACGGCGGCATATGCTTTTCTATTCACATATTTATTCTGTGACTGAAATGAATGCAAAATTTACTATTTATTTGAATGAAATGAACTTATCTTTGGGCATCTTGGGCAGCCTGAAAAACTGATTTATTTATTATAGAGGACAAATCTGGCAAAATACTTGTGTTTATCCTTAATTTTCTTAATTTTAGCTTACTTGTTTAAGCACTGTGCTCTCCTGTGAAGTTGGGGTAGGAACATGCTTGAATGTTTAGCTAATGTAAGTTCCAAGATTGGATCCATTGCTATAATATATGGGCTCTCTTTAAAAATGTGAGGGTTTAACTGTTTTTCTTTTTTCAGCAGAGAAGTCCAGTACTGCAGTCCACATTTTAAAAATGATCAAATGTTTTAACTATTTGGTAGTTCCCCTTGGATATGTATTGCATTTAAAGGTTAAAGTATGCCTTGATTAAAAAGTGTTTGCCTTTAGCTGTTCATTCCTATTTTATCAATAGCTTCAGATGTGAAAAGCTTTTTTTATTTGGTTGAGGCTTGTTTATTTCTCAATGCTAAAATTATCTGTAGTTTGCACCATATGCCACTTCGATATTATGCATTACAGTCAGGTTTGAATTTTGGCTTCTCTTTGGAGTGTTTTACAAGGAGAAACATTTTACACACTAAAATGCTTTCCGTAGAACACAGCTGTAAAAAAAAAAAAAAAAAAAGAAAGAAAAAAAAAAAGGTGAAGTATCTCAGTCTATACTTTATGTCTCCTTGAAATGTATTCTTTTTTAAAAGGGTTTATGTAATTTTACATAATTCTTTTGGCTGGAATGTTTATTGCCCAGCTGGGCGAAATCATTAATGTACCTCTCAAGCTGCATTTTCAAAGATCAGTTATATATATGTGTGTGTGTGTGTGTATAAAAACCCTCTTTAAGGGTCCTTGATATATACTATTTTTATTGGAGACCCTTGTTCCACTTCAGTAAAAGGATGACACAAGATGTTTACTTTAAAAAGGGTCTTTGACATCCTCCTGAGAATGTTATGATAGAATGGCATACATTTGGTTAGAATTAGTAAGCCAAACAATTTGCCGTTGTTATCTCACTGTGTTTGTCTAGAGCCTGTAAGGAGCTTTCAGAAAACACCGATCTCTGTGTTTCAGTTAATTGATTGCATGTTCAGTAGGATTATTCTGTTTTATAAAACTCCCTGTCCTTTATTTAATCAGAGAGATTTTACACTAAGGCATGTGGTAGAAAGCAAAAGGGAAATATTGGCACGGCTAAGCATAAAGAGATATTGTAGTTGTATCAAGGCTAATATTCCTGTGTGTGAGAAAAAATACCAATGTATTCCTGCTATTTCTGGGTGCAAGATGTTGTACCCAAAGGCTGAAAGTAATAGTCGCTGGTGTGAAAGTATTCACCAATATCAAGTGCAGATGAATGCTTTCAGAGCCAGCTGAAATCTGAGTTAATCACATTTTAGCTTAATATTTGAACTTGTACTCTGTCTGGTATAATAAATGATGAGTGACTTAATTTTATTGAAACTTTATTAGCAGTGTGATTAAAGGATTCAAATCCTTACCTGACACCTTTGCTGTGTTGTGATTTTTTTGCTTATTTGCCATTTTATGTATAATCTAGAATTTCACTTTACCTTTTGTATGTTAGCTGAAATACATCCTTCTGTTGAATATTTTACTTTATAAATAGAGATGGAAGAGTCTAAGCTAAGATCATTATCTGTCATTATCTGTCTTTTTAGGTAGTAGGCATATCTTGGTAAGTACGTCCCATATTGCTTACAATTATTTGGTGGTTACATGATTAAGCTGGCTGTAATGTGAATTAGTGTCTATGTCACAGAAATTCCCCATGTAATTATCACCCCTTGGAATTACTGCAGTGCCAGTTTTAGGCCTGATAGCAAGAACTGGTGCTTCTATGCCTCCTTTAATCATCCTTTTTTGTTTACAGTCTTATTGGAGAAACCACTGATCACAATTCCTGTAACAGTAGGTATACACTGGCAGCAGAGAAATGCAGAGCTTGTAGTGCTATTCCACTTGATAAACCTGTGTCCTTGAAGTCTCCTGCATCCCTTCCCTGTCAGACTGGTAAAGTCATGCTGCTTTTATGAATTCTTGGTGGGAGTGGTCAATACTGAATTGAATAATTCCCTTTTGAATTATATCTTGAACAAAACAATCCTTGAAAAGGCCTGCTAGGTTTCGGATGGGTGCACAGGAAGAAAAGAGTAAGAAAGAAATTCCTCCTCCAATGCATGGCTGGAGAAGAGACGGTACTTGAAGAGCTTTCCACAGTTGCCGCCTCTGCTCCCTCAGCAGGGTGGGAAAGGACAGACTTGCACAGAGTTGTCCTCTGTTGCTGTCCTGCCCGATGCTGCCCTCCAAGCAGCACTGCAAGAGGAGGTCAGTGTCATGGGTCTCTGCACCACGGGCACCCAACTTGCACCTTGACCAACTGTGCACCATCACTACTTCTGTGCAATGAAATCATGCTGCCTGGTGCCTCCAAAATTGGAATCGAGAGTTTGGGCCCCACAGTGCATGTCAGAAGTAAATTCACTCTTTTTCGTTTCCTTGTCATCAGAGCTAAGTTATGTCAGTTCATGTTCTCTACAGCAGTTTGAATTCAATTTAGCTGGTGATTAAGTTACATTGTTCGAGTGAATTGGATGCTGGCAGGAATGTTTGTTCAAAGGGTTAACTTAACCTTCCCCAAGGTTGTAACGGACTTCAGAAGATCAAAAGCTCCTCCAAACTCTCAGAGAAAGAGGGGAAAAAAAAAAAAAAAAAAAAATTGCTAGCTTTTACAGTTTTCAATCAATGTCTTCCCTCTGGAAAGAAAGTCTATGTTTAACGTACTAACGTACTTAAACTCATAGGACAAACGATTAATTTTGTCTCTAATCGTAAACATAATTTGTCTGGCATTTCCGTTCTTTAGATATATGCAGTAGCCATGTTTGTCAAAGTATCTGGCACCAGTGACATCATCTTTGTTGAAATGCCGGACAGCATGATGAGTCCCAGATGTTAATGCACATCAAAAGTCAAGAAAGAATAAAATATAAAGATCAACTGTAACAACTGTGGAGGTAAGAAAAAGTGAGTCTATTTTCTTCTAGTATTCAAAGATAATTATTTGTATTTGTTTGAGGTTTGTTTTGCATAAATGATCAATCGGGGACTGTGCTGAATACTCTGCATGTGCAATATAAGGGGAGACTGAGATGTGAATTTGGATGAACACTGAATAAAGCATGATTTGACTTCATGATTGCACTATTTCCTTTGTGGTTTTTTCCAATCCTTTACACTTTGCATGTGTAGATTACAATATATGCAGAATATGTATACTGAGAACCAAATGTGCCTCTTCCTGAACTGCCAGGATTTAACATGTCATTTGGATAATGGTCATGCATGGTTATGTCAGCACATCATGTTTTCTAATGTACTGTAACATGACATGCCAATGTAACCAAGAGTAGCACCATTTCCTAATGACATGTCATGTCTGTGAGATGTAAAAAGGATGTGTCTTGCTGCAAATCAGGCTTGAAAATGTTTTTTTAAATTTTAAAATAAAATCACTCTCTACACAGTTTGTCCATTTCCAAAAGTAGTGTTCAAAAAAGTATGGTTTAGGTGCTTTAAGGGAAAAAAATCATAAAAGTGCCCAGTCATCTTTCATATTAACTGCATATCTACCCCAGCGTACCCATGTTGCCTACATATGGTAAAGAAAGCATTAACAAATAATATATCCATCCATCTAGAGTATCCTCAGCGCTACAGAAGGCTGACATGACTAATATTTTCATGGAAAATCAGGCAGAGGTACTCCCTTACTTTCATACCAACAACAAATACTTTCTTTAGATCATTCTGTTGTCCAGATAGTCTTCACTGTCATGAAGAATTCCAATATCCACAGTTAAAAAATTGACCTGGGAAATGCATACCTAGTTGTCAAATTTGTTTCCTTAATTTACTGCAGTAGTTCTCCAGGCTTTATAGGCATAAGACAAATTGTATTAAAGCCATGGGGAGAAAAAGGAAGTTTAGACTTTTCGTATTGCAGTATTGTATCCTATAAAGATGAATAATCAGTTGGCTGTATAACGCGTATGTCACTGTCTTCTCTTAAAAGACTTCACATCAGAAAAGAAAACATAGACATGCATCAAAATATAACCTTGTTTCAGTTCTTCTTAGTAGATTATTCTTCATCTCTTTATTTGGAGTGAAAATTTTGAAAGTACTTGGCATTGGTCTCAATGCATGTTTTCTAAAACCTGAAAGTAGAGGAAGTAGTGGTGAGATCTGTGGTGTTGGCTGGTGGTGCAGTTTTCACTGTGCTGCTTAGTTTCAAGCCGGCCAGATGACATTGACATTGCTGAGTATGTGGGATTTATTCTGAAATTATTTGGATTTCTCTTATCTTTTCTTTCAGGCTGCATGGTAGTTTGGGAATAACCATTAAAAATCAGATCAACTTATATTGTTCTTTCTGTTTGTAAGACTGTACTCGGTTTACATTCTGATGTTGATACATGAAGAGTATGGGTTTTTGTCAAGGGCTCCTAAAGCTGTTAAAACTTATAGGTAAGTCTTTCAGATACCCTTACTAAAACGAACATGTCTACAGGATTTTGCCAGATCTCATTTTCAAAAGCACTTATGTTATTTAGGGGTCTAATTCCCAGTTCTGAAAGCAGCTTGGATGCTTAGTATATTAGATCTCACTGACCTTCAAAGGGACATCTAAGCATTTATGGTCAGATACTGAATGTAAAAGGAGCCTAGTAGGATTTTTTTATAGCATATCATCACCTCAGTCCCTTTGAAATCACTTTAAACATTTTCCTTCAATTTAAAAAATGGGGCATGGATTTCTAAATCATATGTGTACTTATGAAAATATTACCTGTAATTTATTTAAACCTTGTGAATACCCCAGAAAAAAGGTGTGTTGTGGATATAATGCTTTAATAGAAAATGTGTTCTGTGAATTTTGGGACAAATCCTGTTTTTTGTCACTAATGTGGCATTTCAGTCATTACTTGCTGAGTTGTGTCATTAGAAATCTGGGTCACATAGGCCATGCTTAAATTACGTATCAGATGACCCGAATGTTTAAGGCAAGCTGGTGTAATTCAGCATCACTTTAAGCAATTTATGCCACTGAAGATCAACCTGCCCAAAGTCCTGCATCTTCCTGAGTGGAATTACTTCACCTTCTCAAGTCTTTTCTTACACCTTCTCATGTTAGTCAGGACCCTCTACCTTCCCATCCCTGGCTTACCTGACTGGCTTGTGGTACTGATGCAATTACTGTCTCCATATGCTCTCTATTATTAGTCTTAAAAACATAAAAATTTCACATGGAACACAAACATACCTGTTACAGATATTGTGTGGAAATACCAAAGGTGAAAATCTCAGGGGGAAAAAGAGAGAACTTTGCCGAACGGTGAGCAAAATGTACCTGTTTGTTGCATAGAGTTATGATAAATACAGTATCCTATCATGTATTAAAATATCACACAATATAATATATCTTTTGTATCAGCTTTATTTGCTGAACAATGAATAGACGTGCAAACAGAATAGTTAGCTTTGCCAGTTTTGCTTTTTTTTTTATCTTCCATCCATTTTCCAGCTGACATTTCCTTTCCTTTCCATTCTTATGGCCAGAAAACTGTGCTACTGCATGCTGACAAATGTGTACTAAGGTGATTAAAAATCATGTTCAGAGCTATTGATTACACACCCAGTGACTTCTTGCAGGGCCACTATATTTATGCCAAACTGTATTATCAGACTCTCCGCTAGCACAGCTTTAGTGCAATGGCTTTTCATTGGTTCTGTTTAAAATACATGGAAAAACATTTGCCAGAAGCCCTGCATGTGTTGTTGAGCACAGACTTTGCAGCTGTCTCTGTAATTCTTAGAAAGGTGAAAAAGCAATGACTTAACGCTCTGTACCACCCAAGCCTGAATTTTTTGTCTAAGGTCACCTTATATTTGTAGATCTTAGAAAATTATCATGAATATTTATGATGGCATCAAAAAATCAAGCAGCTGCAAATTGTTTATGACATTTTTAAGAATATGAAACCAGCTTCTACTATAAATCGTATATATCTCTTAGAACTGGATGACAATTGAAAGCTCTTTGGTTCCATCCTATCCCCTTATATACCTGAAAGTTGAAAAATCATCAATAGCACAATTTTAAAACACTACTGTGGGCTGTATAGATAAAAGGTAAAACCTGAACAAAAGTATCAAATTAATCATTCTAAAGATTGCACATGAAAGTACTTTAATGAAATATGAATTTGAAATAGATGCCATAAAACTTTGTGGAAACTTCCAAAATGTAGAATCACAGTTTCCCTAAAATGTTATCAGCTTATGCTCTTTCAAAGTTTTAAAAAAAAAAAATTCTTCCATAACACAGCAGCTCAGGTATGCATATTTGAAAAAAAATGCACATTGAAAATGCACACAGTATTGGGTTCAAATATTTGTCTGATTTTTCTTCTACAGAGCCATGATTTACAATCTGCCACTAATTTAATAGCTAGCTGGAGAAATACATCAAAAGAAATAGCACTATCTTTGTTTAGGCAGAAGTAATCAATTCTAAATCTCGGCACTGCTGGTAAATTGGTGTTTAGATTGCATTTATTGTATGAAAACATCAAAACATTTGGTTTTGTTCAAGCTAGAGGAATAATGTGTGTACTTTAGATGAGACACACTACTTGCCTAAAAATTAGTATCTCGCATGAAAGGGAAAACCATCTCTCAGAACTATGATTTTCAAACTTTTTCTTGCCAAGTACTGCCATCAGCAGCAGTGGTGGCAGCAGCCTCAGCCTGCAGCTCTACATGGGCTCACGTGTCGCAGTGCAGACGCTTGCGTACCACTCATGGTACGTGGAGTGCAACTTGGGAATGCCTGTATTGGAGCTCTTAATCCATTTAAATATGACTGTGCTATAAATAAAGAATCGGATTTAGAGACTACAGTTTCATTTTACCTCTCTTTAAGAGGCTTCATATTTTCTCTATTTGGTTTCTCCAGTTCTTCCTACCAGTTAAATGCTACTTGTAATGTCCCTAAGTTTTTCACTGAAATGCTTTTGACTCAGGAAGTATGTGGGATTTCAGGGTCTCCCCACTTTGCAAGAGGATCTTTGTGAATAATGACTTGTTTTAATTGAAGGAGAGGAAAGAAAGTCCTATCAAGAGTCAAAGTGATCTCCTAGAGCTCTCCGAAGTCTTCAAATTGTCTTGTATAGAAATGCCTGAGAATCAGAAATGAAGAAAAGTTATGAAAAATTTCCAACCATCTTACTGTAAAGTTCATCTGACGAGGTTATTCTCTTCTGCAGTTAAAAATTTGGCTTTAGTTTAAAGTAGGATACCTGACCATCTTATTTACTGAAGGCAAATCATGAGACTGATTTTATAGACCCAACTTTTGTGGGGTTTGTGTAAGCAGGGATGCAGAACAATTACCATTCAAACCATTCTTTTCAATCTACTATGCAATATCCACCTGTTCTGTCAGACAGCAGGACAACAAATCCAGACTACTGCCGTGACAGCAGCAGGTGTATGGCAGCAACAACTAATCAAATCAGCTGAATCGGAGGTGTGAATCACATTGCACTTCTGTGCAATAAAAACCAGCAGAAAGAGGAGAGCTAAATGACTGTGAATTTTTGTTTTGTTTTATTTTTAAGAACTTACTTTAAATTATAGGCAGTGCAACTGGTAAGTACAAGAAAAAATAACGAAGAATTGAAAGGAAAATGACATTTCGTCCTTGTTGCAAAGGACAGGCAGAGTGAGATAGGTATAGGAGAGACCTATTGTAATCACTCTGAAAAAGCAAAGCATGAGTTTTGATTTTCCTAAAGAAGCAAATGCAAAAGAACTCTTGTCTGTACAATATGACTCATGATGCTTCTTTACTAGGCTTAAAGAGAATTGAACTTGAGTAATAGCATCATTAGAGCTCTTTACCAGGAGCTAGTTCCTGTGGTTTCACTGGGTCCAGCTGCTGATGACTCACAGAGGAAGTGGCAGAGATTAGGTGCACAGGGAAAAAATCAGAACAGCTCAGAAATAAAGCAAATCAACCAAGCATTACCTTTTGTGCACAACAGAACAATGGCTTAACAACTAAGGTTCAAAATGATCCGTCTTATTCCCCTCATTTGTGCTATTCCTGTTGGAAAGACCACCAGGAACCATGTGAACCACTGTGGAATACACACTGTAATCCATGGAACATCTCAATTAATATTCCCTCTTGACTACGGCTAGAACAATACATAGCATCAAGCAGTTTAATCTCTGGCAATAATGCCTTTTGTAAGATCAAGAGGTCTTTCCCTTGAATTAAGGTTTAAGCGAGGATTTTGAAAATTAGTTAGGTATTCTGCATAATGTATAGTGGTGGCTACAGGTTCCATAAGTAGTAGCTAGGTAAAATCCATAGACACAGGCTGGTTGTCATTAGAAATGTTCTTATTAGTAATTCTTCCTTTGCAAATTGACATTGGGTTCCCTGTAGAAGACAGTTAATCCTCCAATAGGCTTTGTTATGAGCAAATATATCCAAGCTTGTATAAAATTTAAAACACTGCCTCTAATATTCAGTTTTGTTCTGCAAAAAAGTACGTCCCCAGCAGCAAAAAGTTAAGATATCTAACTTAAAAGGAAAGATACAGGGGAAAACGTTCTGGATCTTGTTTAAATTACTAATGTACAGTAGTAGTGCTGCTGTTGGCTCACATCACTACAGTCTCAGACACATAGTTCAGAGGGTGTTTTCTTCATGAAAATTGCAAACAGTTTAGGCTCTAAACTCCTTGGGGAGGAATCCTATCTGAGATGCTATAGATTAAGTATCTTATTACAAAAACATAAGACTATTTTGACTAAATTATACCATTTCTTTAATAAATATTTGAAAAGTATGATGTACCAAGAGCACCCTAGGAAAAAAAATCTTGCAAATTTTGCTAGGTCAGCTATTTATCCTTGTTTTTTAAAATAAATTGGAATAGACAATTTAACCTACCTTCCATTTTCTGTTTCCCGTAAGAATTTCAGAGGTAAGATCAGTTAGTGATTATACACAGAGATGCATTTTATAAACATTTGCTTAATGATTAATGTAAAACGATTCATAACTCTCTCTTCAGAATATTAAGTAATGCACTTTACTTCACATGTTTACTATCAGGCGGCGTTTCAAACCCCACAAGGTGACTGTGTGACACTGGTATATGGTCTCCACAACACAGACTCAGTTTTGAAAAGGCCCGCACAACCCTCAGCTTCAATTGTGCTTCAGCTTAAGCAATAAGCTCTTCAAAAAATACCACCAATAAGAAAGGTGCTTCTGCGGGTGTTTTCCTACATGGAAAATCAAACATGAATTCAGTTCATGGCCTCTGTGCTCCCCAAATGCCATGGGCTGCATTATCTGCAGTAGCAATAAAGACTGCATTTAAGGTAATAAAGATTGCGCTGTGCATTTATGACAGCCAGCGAGGGCCCCAGGGGTGGTGCAGCGGTCTGCAGGGCTGTGGGTGGTCAGGGTGTGCGTGGGGTGCCATCACGGCTTTCCTGGGGTGGGGCGGGACCTGGGGCACCGTGGGCTTTGGGGAGAGCTGCACCAGCTGTCTTGAAAGGCATGAAAATCCTCTTCCCTGTGCTCAGCCACATGGCCTTCACGCACTCAGAAGCACATGGGTGGAGGAGGTCAGTTCATTTACCTTCCTCTCTTAAAAGTCAGTTATTTTATGTTGAAATATTTTCATTCGTCTCATCCATATTGACTCTTTCACAGATACATGAAGATGAAAGGGTTGAAACCTTATTCCTAGCAACGCCATAAATATGGATTCTGGAGAAAAAAAAAAAAAGGGGAAATTGAGTTAATACACATTAGAAATTGTTTATTTGATACTGTTGTACTATCCCTTTAAGATGTGCTAATATGAACTGCCTGTCAATACAACATCACTTAGTTGGTTTCCGTCTGGACCTTAGAGCACAACAAAATTATTAGTACATAAATCTCTACTAATTTACTCTAGATTATGATTCTTTCATCAACATGCACATATAAATTATACCATTAATCATAATGATTTCTTTCAGTATTCATGTGGATGTAATATGTAATTTCTTGGGAATCCCACTCTAATTTAGCATGAATTAATGTCCACTTATTGGAAAGCACTACCTACATTGATATTTCTAGGGAAAAAAACCCAACAACCGTGATGCATCTTAAACTACAGCCTAAACGACCAGGGTGCTGGTAAACAACCACCAAAGGAGCGTCACTGCAGGTAAAGGAAAGTTATCCTAAAGGCAGTTTGTTTCAAAGCTCATTAGGCCAGATGGCAGCCTGTCTTCTAGGGGCACGTAAAGCACATGTGAGGGAATGGGGGGACTTGTCTCTCCTTCACCCTGCCCTGGGGAAGAACGGTGTGAATATGTGGAGTGAGGGGAGAGCCGAAGCAGAGGGGCATCACTAGACACTGGAGAAGACAGTGCAAAACCATCTGCTGCAGGTTCTTGACAGAGCGGGAGCAACAATAGCTACATTAGTCTTGATGGGTAACACCTTCTAATTGGCCTCAACAATAAATTTCACTGAGAGAAGCAGCAGTATTCATGCTCTTTTCTGCAGACTGTATTTTAGCAATGGATTACACGCTTGGAGGTGGCTGGTCCACAGATTGAGCAGGTCAAGGGCCCATGGATGGGCTGCCTTGACCTCAGTTTCCCCCACCTAAGAAGTGGAGCTGCCTCCTTGAGAAGTGCTGTGCCCTTTCTGGAGGTGAAGTAGGGTATTACTTAATCTAGCTATCAAATATATAAATGGAACATAGATATATACATATGCATGCTTCATAAGTGAGACAGTGAGGGGGGAAAAAAGGAACTTCTGACTATAACGAAAGATTCATTAGGAAAAATGAACTAATCAGTGCTCTCCAAGGAGAAATTCATTCTGTTTAGCAGGCCGTACCCTCTGCTGCTGCACATACTTAATATAATTTATATTATTATTTAAATCACTGCGTAAATTTTAGATACTTTTAAAAATCAAGTTAATGGACCATACTTTACTGCTTAGCATCATTTATATCAAGAATTAGTGGCTGTGGAGATAATATATGTGAATACAGGGGAGAAAACACAAACAAGCAAATATCATAAAACTCATCTGTAGCATGGGCTTAAAATACAACTGCAGAAATGAGCCCTTGGAAGAGTTGTGTGTTGCGTGGTATAGGCTTTCCTTTAAGCTGTGTGCACCCCTGTGTTTAAATGCAAGATATTCTTGAAATCACTTGCCACCACATAGGGGGCCCATCCTTGTGCCAACCTGTCATGGCAGAATATTTATTCCACTGGGAAATGTCTCCTTCTCCTCACTTTGAATACAAAGGAAAGTGAAAATACAGCACGGCTTTCCCATAGCTGTAAGAGGAAGCAGAGACAGAATTCTTATGGAAATCCTGGGGACAACACGGGCACCTATAAAGACTGCTTAGGAGCTGAAGAAAGGGGCTGAGACACTTTAAACAGACACAGCCTAGAAACAAAGAGACAAGGAAATAGAGAAAAATAATAAGAACCTGAAAGAGTGAGAGGATTCAGGCAGCTGAGATAAATCCAGGGCCTTCTGCTGTGGGCTCATTAAAAGACAGAATATATTCCCTAAAAATGTCTTACCTGTACTAGGCAATAAAACAGCTGTGCATCATTGCTTCCTTCAGGTTAGCTGCGCTGTATTTCATTCCTCTGCATGCTCACAGCAGAGAAATTTTGACAAGGAGCGCAGTTTCTGAAGCTTTGACACAATGTCTTTCACAGCCCTAGATTCCTGACAATGTCATGCTGAAGCTCATGTCACCGAAGCGATTGCGCTGCCATGGGAGAGTGGTACAGAGACAGGACAGCCAAGAGAGGCACAGCAGCCACAGGGGAGGAGAGAGAGACGGACCTGGGAGGTGGGCAGTGCGTCCGGCAGCAAGCACGAGCGGGACATGGATAGTGCAAAGGGCCAGTGTTGGCATTTCTTCTTTCACTGCACTTCTCTAACTTATTTTATGATGCTCCTGAAAAATAGACATTTAGGTAAAGAGAGAGGGATATAGCCCTTGGAGTGGAAAAAAATGACCCATAGCTGAGTCCAGGAGGTGTGAGAGGGGGAATCTGGAAGGGGAAGGGTAAAGCAGGGACGGTACCTCTTGTCTCGCTGGAGAAAGTGTTGCTTATCTCATCACTGAGGAGTCGGTGTCTGTGGGGAGGGTAGAAGGTTTCTTCAGACTTGAGCATTACTTTCCGATGAATTCATTCTGTACAATTTCATTAAACATGACCTTCCGATAGAAAAACAGTTTCGAGCTGAGAACACTTTGCTTTTGCCTCTCGTGACTCAGGCCTGAATTCTTCCACGTCTCATATTCCCTCATTTGCAGTCTGCTTTCTTTCTGCCTGACTTGTGAACTTTCTACTCAGTAAAAGTTGTGAGGTTTTTCCATCTGGCAAATGAAGCTCCAGGGGTAGATCCTTTGCTGCTGCCACAGTGCAAAGACAGATTAAAAAATAAGCTTTTATTAACAGAGACAAACTTGGGCCTCTGGCATCTTACAGGAAGCCCTGACAAAGCAGCTGTAGTAAAAGTCTAATTTTAAACACAGAGAGCAAAATTCGTAGACCACATACCACCACCTCCTCTTTGCACTTGTTAAACTTACGTTCTGTGAGGGGAGACTGAGAAAAGCTGATTTACCTATGTCCTGATTTAATCCTACTTAAGATTTGTTTCTTTAGGAAATGCAAGTCATGTTTTATAAAGCTGTGTTTTACATTGCAGTTTGGAACTCACAAAGTCACTTAATTCCTGAATGTGATGTTGGATAAAATTATTTTTCTTTCAAAAAACTCTAAAAACACTGTTTTGGTTGGCTTATTTCAGGTAACAGTAATTGTCTAAGTGATTACTGTACCTAAATTATTAGTTGCTGCCCAAATGACTGCCTGCATTGCTGGGTCACCTGGCAGTTTTGTATGAGCATTTTTATTGCCTATACATAAATAATTTTCTTTCCTGATGAATTCACAAGCTGCTGCCTCAGACTCTCCCTGTGCCTCGTCTGTGTATTACTCAGGGTCTGAAGCTAAGTGGATAGATTGCTCTCAGCAACGCATTTCATCCGTGTCCTTTGGTTTCGGATGCAGCATGCACTTCCAGCTGTCCAGGAGCACCTCCATTACCCAGCCTTGTGGTAGAGCAAATAGCGTTCTGGCCTCAGTCTTCAAGCAGTAGATTAGTGACAGCAGTAGGCAGACAACTTTTGTCCCCAGGGGATATTAGAAATCTAGAGCTAGAAATAGATGGATTAACTGAAATGCAACCCAACCTCTGATCTACATTATTGCCTCTCTTCTTTATCTCACAAGGGAAGCAGAGATAAAGAGTGATAGACACCGATAATGATGGAAGTCCACGATAATACACCGAAGTGATAAACTTCTTTGTGGCCCTCATTGTGCCCAGTTGTCTTCAGCTGGTTATGAGCTCTAGCCTCAAGCTATTTACACCATGATCAGGCTAGTAATTAGCAAAATGTTTAATATAATATAGAAGCAATTAGGAGGTGATAACATGCAATTAAGATGTGTTTTCAGATTAAAGATTTTATAGTGCTCTCTTTCTTGAAAAGATAAAGTGCCTATCTCAAAATGTCAAACTGCAGTGATTTAATCTGAGTTATTTTCAATTAATATGCATGTATTCTTGCGATGTGTTCACTGTTGTTATTGACATTGATAAATTAAGCTCATCCCAGCAGAATTTATCCTTGAGTCGCTCTATATTTCCTGAATGTCAGTTCTTTATTCGTATTTTTTTATGCCTACAAGCTGTGCACGATCTAACTCTAAGTCCCTTGATTCATCCCTGGGATTACAGTAATGTGTCAGTCTGAGTGTAACAATAATCTGAAAGGGCATTGTTATAAATAGTGTGTTAGAATATAATTGTTTGTCATGTCGTTTCTCCCCTTTAAATCCCTCTGAGTCCTGTTTAAGTAATTTAGACAGCTAGAATGACAAGAGTCTTGAGACTTCACTTATAGAGTTGTCCAACCAGTCTTCAGCCTACCCTGTCTTTTGAGACTGTCTCATCTGCAAAGTAGGAAGTGCAAACAACAGATGAGTTCCAACTACACTGCAGATTTGTTATGAGATTTTGCTCAGGCCATTTATAGAACAATGTAAATGCTACTGATACTAATTTTGCCCTGGCTAGTCAATAGAAGTGCTTAGACAATAGATATTAGGGTGTTTCCTATCATCATTAAAGAAGTTAGAATCCTAAAGCATTGCAATTCGGATACTGCAATTCAATGTCTGAAGGCAAAGCTTTTTTTTTTTAGATGCTTTTTGATAAATTTTCTAATAATAATAATCTAAAAAATAACTGAGACAGGAAAGACAGTTTTGTGTTTGCTTTTTTTATAACGGAGCCAGCTTTTTAGCAAAAGTAGTAAAACACTTCGAAGGAAAAAATTGCTAGAAATGAGAGTTTCCTATTAGATCACCCAGTCCAGTTCCTGGATCATGCAGAATTATTCCTTGTAATGCATTTTTCTGCTTTTTGGTCCTCTCTAGGTTTTTTACACATGCAATGGGGCATCCAAGCATCAGGGGATTTGTACACAGCCCATATCAGAAAGGTTTTCCTGAATTTAACAATTATTTCCTTTCCTATTTCTGCTAAGTATTTTCTCCATAGCTAGTCTCTTCTCTTGCTCTTTCTTCTCCCCACTTAGAGTTTACTTTATGATATTTTGTTCATATGTGATTGCAAACAGGCAAGTTAGCTGACAGTCATTGCTAAGCAAGGCAATTTGTATTTGGCTTTGTGTCATCCAGCTGTGATTAAACTCTTTGGAGACCATGGATTTAGTAAAGTAAGATGGTATAATTTATCACAGCTTATGTTGACTGGCCAGTTGCTGTTACCATTTAGTCAGCTAACCCTGTTCTTCACAGGTCTCCTTTAATACATTGAAATGTTGCCATTTGACAATCCTCGAGTCACTGTTGGTCAAGACACGCATATTTGATTCTCACCTATAAACATCTGTAATATTTTTCATTAATTGTGCAGGCCAACTTCCAGCCTCTCAGCATCTCTCAGGTGAGTCACTTGGGACGTGGAACAAAATGCAGCTCTTGAATGTGAATACCTCAGTATCCTGTCCTTCGACTTGGCTTCACAGAGCATTTAAAAGGCAAGCAAAGAACAAACACCACAATCAAAGGAGGCTGCCAAAAGCTGTAGAAGTGTCAGCTGGCACCACTGCTCATTATACAGATGAAGCTGTTGACTTTTACATATATAAATGATCTGAGAAAAGTTATGTGAAGACTTGAAAAGAAGGCTTTCTTTCGGCAAAAAGAAAAAAGGGGGCGGGGGAGGGAAGTATTAAGAACCTCTGCTGAAATTTATTGGCGAATAGGTAAACATCTCACTGCCCCTGAGCCAACAATAAATCCCACTCTAGGAGTGAGATTAGCTTTGCTCAGCTGATTCAACCCATCAGTACCAAGGTCAGGCGGAAAGCAGTGACAATGTAGCTGGCGAGTCCTAATAGTCTGGTTTGTCTTGGATCAGTACCAGAGGTTTGACCAGTTATGTCTTGTCTGTGCAGAAGGTCTTGAACCAGAAAGAGTTATGGTATTTCCTCCTCCTGTTCGATGAGAGAATTCTGTGATAGTAGCTTTGCTCAGTGGACCGTGGCTGGGTGCAGGACTTGCTGGATGCACCATCCAGAAGGACTGGCAGCAGCGGGTGCGAGGTGGAGTCTGCAATGCAGGGAGCCAGCGCGGACGGGGGTCCCAGCCTGTCACAGCCTGGGTGCTTCAGCCTCGTGGTGGAGAGGGTCGTCTGGACTCTAGCACGTGAGATTTTTGGGGGAATTCCTTGTGTGCTGATAAAGCGATGCGTGGAAGTCAGTGGAGCAGTCAATGTCACCTTTGCAAAGATCACCCCATTGTGCATCCTGAAGCTCAGGAAAGCCTCTGGTTGTCTATGTTTCCCTCCCTGAACAAGTAGTGCAGTAGTCCAGAGGTGTTAACAGAGAGAAGTAGTAACTAAGGTTGGAAAAATGCAGGATAGGAATAATAATAATAAAAAATCTTAATGTTGACAACAGAAGACTAATACATAAACAAACATAGTAGTAACACAAATGTGTTAATGCCATTGGGATATTAACCAAGAGGGGTATTTCTGTGCTGGATTTGCCTCTAGCTACAATTATAAGACCATTTGTACAGTATCTTTTTGTTTAATATTTTTCTTTACAGGCACTCCATCAATGTCATATACAGAGCTTACTGAATTATGCCACTCACATATTTAATAACAAATAATCCTTCCAGGAACTATTATGGATTTAAGTGTGATTATAGTAAGGATATCCAATAGCTACTTTAACTTATACAAATATCTATTTTGCAAAGCTGCAGACTTAATTATACTGTAGCCTAGATGTGTATCAGTTTTAGTTGTGCTTCTAACAAGCTCTTTTATTTTTGACTAAAAATTATGTGTGTTACAAAGTTTTCTCAAATAGCATTTGTGATTATTATCCCCACATAGATGAGAAATGTGGCATTTAAAATAATGTTACAAAGTGTGCTAAAGTAAGTTTTGGTTGCTGCTTCTCTGGGTTAATTTCTACCTTAGTGAAATCAGAACCAGGCCTAATATTTCATGCAAATGGTCTTTCCTGATATAACAGGAAAATGGAAAATTTTCCCTTGATCAACAGCGTCAGACAGTAAAAGAAAATGTAGTGTTCTTTTTTTCTTGTGTTTGTTTCTCTGTTTTCACATTTATGTAAAGCACGTTTAAGAAAAGAGGAAAACAGATTTTTGCAGAGCTACCTTTGAACCTTAGAGTTGCTTTACAACACTTATTGCATTACTAACAAGCCACAGGTGTACACTACAGGAGCGGGTGAAAATGTAATTGAGGGGTATGATGACAGTTAATTGTCCATAATGTATTTATCCCAAGATGCACTTACGCATCTGTTATATATTTAGGTATTTGTTACTAGTAGCTTTGGTGATACTTAAGCAGTAGCTTTGGTGATACTTAAGCAGAGGGGCATCTATATCTAAAAGACAATAAAAAATGAAAATGCTATCAAGGGGCTCTAAAGTGGTAAGACAAAGAAAGTTCGTCTCTTTTTCACCATCTCTGAAATGAATAGGTCTATTTATTTCAATGGGATTTTTTTTTTCACATATGCCGTATTAAGGTTTGAGCACAAAACACTTGACTCCTGTTTCTGGGTATGCTACAGGACTGAATTACTTGATTACCTGCAGGCGTTTTAGTACTGATATATTTTGATATTTACCTTTCTAATATCGTTTCTTCTCTGTTTCAGCTTATTGTTGTTATAAAACAGCTTTGCACAATAGATTAAAGTAGTGTCTATTCACCCATTGACACATAGAGGATTTATGTGTGGGAGTAACCCACAAACTTCCCCTCCTCTTTACTGCCTCTCTCCATGCATGCCTTGAGAATAGATGTGAGAATTAGCCATCTAATGTTATCTATATTTGTATGCCATCCAGGCATTTAAGATGACAACAACAAGTTGCTGTATTGAAGCAGTGTCCTGAATTCAAAATACAGGGATACAGCTTGGATGACTTTAGATGATTATCCATTTTCTGGGTTTGCTTCTGCTCTCTGTGAAGTCAACAGCAAAATTCCCGCAAGGGTCAGTGGTGAGGGGAACCAAGCTTCAAAAAATGTGGTTATTCTTTTTGAGATTGCTCAGCAGGAGTCAAATAACTGAAATCAAACTGCATATCCTTAAAATCCAGTGTAGGTTAGATTAATAACATCATTTTGGGGTAGTGGTTAGTATCAGGCAGGCACTCAGCGAATAGATCATGCTATCCAAAGGTTACGATGTAAATGGACTACTTGTACGAGGGACTGGCTTGCCCCATATCAGGCAGTGGCAGAACCAAGACCCTAACTCAGTTGTTTGGTGCATTATGCTCCTTGGAAAGTTAACTTTGTAATCAGAGTTCATCTTTTTTTGCTGTGAAGCTGGCCCTGCATTTGGATTTGCTTGCACAGACTCCCATCAAGTTTAACAGGATTTTGTAAGGGGAACAGTAGTCCCACTGCATGTAAGATTGGGGCCTGTATAACCACATTATCTTAAAAGACCAGAACTCAGTTCATATCAGAAGTTGTTTGCTCATTTGAAATTGGCTAAACATTAGCATCTCAGAAATACTATCTGAAGTTGCTGAACACTGATATTAACCTGCTGCATGCTTGGAGTGCTCTGATAAAAACGCAGTTACTGTGGTAATTGTTATATTATGTTCAGAAAAGTGCCAAGAATATAATTGCTTGCAAAATGACTGTGCAGTTCAGCTTTAATCTACATGGCAAAACTGTTTACTAAAATTTAAAAAAAAAAAAAGTCCAAGTCTTTGCATAAACAAGTATATTTGGAAGTAGACTCTTTATTAAACTTTTAACACCAAAATTATGTTTATAGTTTATTAACCAGATGCTATTTGTAACATCTGTTGTTTGTTAAAAACAAAACCAAAAAGCACATAACACCCAAGAAAGCCCAACAAAAAACAAAACCCCCAAAACACGACAAATCTAAACCACCAGAGGATGATTTCCTTAAGAATGTTCTCTCAGGTATGTTCAGAATATTAATTAGGCCCATCTATTTCTGTTGGATAATAACAATGTCCAAGAACTGAATAGAATCTGTGACCTGTGAAAGAGCCATTCATATGCTTTAGTCTGCCTTAGCGCATTCCTTAACAAGTGAACATAGACCTTTTTCATAGTCATCCTAAATGTTTCAACTGTGTGTTTCATGGTTTGGTTCTTGTGTCTCCAAAACACACAGCTTTTTTTTTCTTTCTTTCTTTCTCTCTTTTCTTTCTATTTTTCTTTTTTTTTTTTTGGTCTAGTGGGAAGTATTCCATGCTCTCCTCATTTAAATGCTTATGCCTTTATGGTTATTTTTACTGCCATACCTATGGGGCTTCTTACTGTATTGCCTGTAGCTGAAGGAGATTTTAAAGGAATTAAATTTATTCAGTTTAAATCTTCAGGGGCATACAACAATATCTTAAACAATTAGCAATAATTAAAAAGCATCTATTCGAACTGTGTAAAAAGCAAATAGATTTAATTTAAATACAGTAGTCAGGCCTAAAGTGGTTTTTTTTTGTCAAAACCAGGAATGGTCTTCCCTCCTCCCCACCCTTCTTTTATTTTAGGCAACTTTTCAGCAGTTACTTTGTTAAAGTATTTTGTCAGTTGTTTGATGGCTTCCAACATGAGAAATGAGTTTGTTGGTTCAGAGCATTTCCCGAGGGGTTTCTGTTAGGCATTACCAAAGCCTCCACAGGGCTGGCCTAGGTACGCTACTTGGTTGCCTAAACTGAGGCCAGAGGTTGAGCTGCTTTGGAAACTTAAAGAGCCTGCTCTGTTAAATGCGACTTCTTCTCTGTTCAGCACACTGGCTGTACAAATATATCTGCAGTACAGTAGTCTAATGGAGATATGGTCAAATATATGTAATTGCTGTATATCCCAGTAACTATAATAATTATAATAAACAGTAAAATTATATTAGAAATATTTTAAGGTCTTACAAACAAATCTTTTCTCAATGTGTGATCGTAAGTGGTTGGATTTGCTGTAGCGACTCTCCTTTGACACAGCGCTGTACGTGAGCAGAGCGATCCTCACAAGTGGTGCCTGTGCCAGGAGCAGTTTCTGCTGCTACTGGTCACCAATGATGGTGGAAAGTACCTTCAGGTGGGACTCCAGAAGCTAGCTGTGGCTAGACCTCAGCCAAAGCTCCCTCCTAAGCAGCCCGTGTCCATCCTGCATTGGTTATAACGTGTGCTTGGGAATGTAGTCAAATACTGGATGGAACTGCGACATTTTAATTTGTGCTGTTATGACCAAATTAGGGTGTTCATGCCATCCCTTGCTTGTCTCTGCTCTTCTCCCTCTCTGTTCAAAACTGTGTTCAAATTTTTCTTGCGGATTGTAGCACAAAAAATGTTTTTGGAGCACAGTGTCACTCAAGTACTTTCTGGTAGCAATTTTGCGTTAAAGATGCTTTTCCCTACCTGATCACTCTTAGTCCCACAGCATAGCCCAAAAATCAAAAAAGAAACTTTGCTGACTCGTGGGGAGGTGAGTGTGTGGCAGCCAAGGACAGGGGGGAATCAGTAGGGCTGAGGCTGAGCAGCAACTGCTTGTGCCAGCAGAGAGTAATGTCTGCAGAACTGCACCTTTCCTGGATTGTAATCAAAATAACATAGACTTTTAGGCTTAAACTGAGAAACTTTTACTTGCATAGTTTATCAAGGTGCTTAAAACCACTTGGATTCAGGTAGCCGCCTTTTTTTAATTTAGCCAAAAATATATATATTTGACTAATGTGGTTTGGGTTTTTTTCAGCTTAGAGTCTGAGGATATTTTCATAAGAGGATGAAAGGGAAGGGATAAATTCTAGACAGTTTGTTGTAAATGCTGAAGAAAGTGACAGCTATCTACATGAGCAAAATTTCTAACAGCACCTCATGTCCACTGGAAAATACTTAAGAGTCTACAAATAGAAAAAGGGTAAAAACTACTGACCTAAATAATTGGTTCAATTTTCAAGAGTGCTGAGCATCCAACTGTTCCCATTGATTATAAACAGATGATGATAACGAATAACAGCTCCCATAGTTGATGAAAGGCATCTTTTCTGGGGAACTTGTCCACAGATGCTTAGAAGAAGGATACATCTAATACAAGTCTTTGATAAGGAGGAACATTTCTCCCTTGGTTGTCTATTTTGTATGCATAGCGTACATAAATATTTTTGCTTTCACACTATCTTATTTTTCCTTAGAACTCGGTTTAGAATTGAACTGAAACAGATAAGAGAAAGCGTAAGACAAGATCTTAGTTTCATATGTGGATTGTATGCTCCTTCATGCTTCAGTCCTGAAACTGCTTTCATATTTACTGTATTATTTCACCACCTTTTTTAAACTTAGTAAATTCAACATCCTGTAATACAGAGAAGTTAGAAAAATGTATGAGTAATCTGTTAAATTTTATACCAACTTTAGATCTTTCTTTGGCTGGCACATCCAACAGGTTTTGTGTTTTGATTCTATATTATTGTGGTAAATACAGAAGAGCTGTGTTGTTTACTGGGAGGAAAATTGTACCAAGTGTTACCAGGAGAAAATTGAAGCTTGCATTTTAATTGAAAATTCTAGACACCCTCCTTAAAGTTTTTCTTTTTGATGTTGTCATTCATATACCTCAGATCTCTGGGTTTTTAGAGCTTTGTTGTAATTGATCTTTTGAAAGTTTCTGCAAGGTTGATGTGGGCAGTGGATTTTGTCAGTCTTGTTTTGCAATACTAGTGCTTGTAACTGACAAGAACCTGAGCTGAAAATATGTGAAGTCCTCTTGTCAGAAAGGCTTATCAGTCTATTCAAACTATCTGTGTTCTATAAAATAATAGTCTTGGTCCGGTTTATCAAATTCAATAATGCTTTGATCTATCAGTAGTTTGGGAAGCTATGTTACACTAATGGTCAACAATGAAACAAGCTTCTTGCAAAAGGACATTTTTCAACACTTCTTATTGTAAGTGAGGACATTAAATTGCAATGCTAATATTAGCTGAAACCAGTTTGTTATGCACAGGTGAAACCATCTGATCAGTACCCTACTAGGAGACTGTTTGTATAAACTTTTGGTTAAATCAATAATCTACTCTCAGGAGCTATTAAAGATGTTGAACCAAACTCCTTCCCCCAAAACCCACAAGACCACTGTTTAAAAATAGATATCCTAGTCTTACATTTTGGGAGTATTTATGGTCACTGTGCCATTTCCATACAAGGTGCTAAGCTTGTCTCTATGAGCAATGCTGAGCATAGCCCGTAGCTCCCAGGCTTTCTCATTATGCCCAGTACACATCCAGTGGCAAATTAGAATAGGATCTGGAGTCTGTGAGCTGCTGATAAATCATAATGGAGTAGAGCAGAAAAAGGATGCCCAGATGGAGAGGAGATCTCCAGGCAGCTGCTGCTCCTTGTGTCCAGCAAGTGAACAAAGTCATGCTATGGGTGAGGGCAGCAACAGTTGTGCATTGGCCCTCCTCACATTCTGCTCCTTTTAATGACACCCAAATGCATATAAACCATTGGTTTCACATTGTGACTTAATAGTTAAAGGAGGTTGTTTAATAAATACATAAGAGCACCCTCTCCACTCAGAAGAGGGAGCCAGAAAGCCAAACTCGGGGAATCCTGGGGGCCATAGAAATACGAAGGCTTCTGAGAACACACACATGCAAATGGCAAATTTGATTACAACGATGGGCTGTCTGCTTTGCAGCTCTTGGAAGCCCACCCTCAGCCATAAAAATGCAAAAATAGTGCAACAGGCAATGTGGCAGAACAGGGCGCTCTGTATTCATTCACAATTAGGTGTTCTATTCTGTTGTCACCAGATGCTGCCACGCACATTACACAACAGAAATGGGATTAGCAGGAATAACAAAAACCTGTCAAAGCACAAAACCATGGCCTAGTAGTCCTGACAAATTAAACAGCCTACAATGAGTGCCAGAGCATGAAAATCACTCACCCTTCCTCTTCTATCTCTCAGAGGTAGGCAATAAATGCCTTCTTAAAGGCAGGCCACCATGTAGCCAACACTAGAACTAGAGGAAAAAAGGCATTTTCGTTTCTGATTGAGTGTAGATTAAGGACAAACCACCTGACTAATGAATATCTGAACGACACGTGTCATTCTGTTAAATACGGAATAATTCACATGCTCCTGGTATGTCCTAAGTAACCCATATTAAAAGTCCTGTTAATTCACTTCTATACATATTATCTTCCATGGAGTGTTGTAAGCTTGATATGTATCTGTGTAATGCAAGATAAAATAGGTGCAATAGCTATGTGAAACTCATGTTTTGCTCACCATGCTCATGCTGGTGGGTCATCAGCGCTGGGTACTGGAGGATTCAGAGGGTGAGAGAAGACTATTTGTACAGAAACTAGCTTCAAGGATGGAAACCAGATGATGAGTTCTTTGTGTATTTCTCTGGGGCAGCTGCAGCATTTGCAGGTTTTTAAGATAAGAACAGGAAGCTCTGTCTGCTATAGCCTGTTTTACTTATCTTGAGTTTAATAATGGTGTCATTAAGCTGAGCAGCCAACTACGCTTGAAATTTTCTCTAGGGCTGTATGACGAGTTGCTCTTTGTAACTCAGTTGCCCATTCTGCATCAAACTCATGTCAAAAGTGGTGACTTGTAACAAGGTTTTTCACATGCTTTTTTCAAGGCATCTTTTGGTTTTGCAGGCTGCCTGTCACTCATCCTACCTTAGTATTCTCTGTAGATGGTGATCATTGGCCACTCTTATTGTATCTGTACAATCTCTTCAGCTGGAAAATTTTTCTCCCAGCCACTCTCAGATATTATTTACTGGTCTTAAACTTGGTGAACTTTTATTCTTGCCATAACCTCAGCTATATGGTTCTTCATTTTTGCTATGTGTGATTTCCAATAACAGAAGTGAATGGACATCAGCTATAGGGAAATGGGAGATAAGTAGCTGGAAGAGCAAAATCTTTAGGTAGCTTTCCAGATGCTACATATTTTCACTATACTCTTTTTTTTCCCCCATCCTTCTTTATCCTCACTTTTCTTCCTCCCTAAGGGGTGGTAGATAAGTCACTCAGTTTTAGTGCTACTCTAAGTTTAGATGACCAGTTCAGCAAGGGTGACAAATGCTACTTTCTTGCCTCTTTCCTGACCCGATAAGATTTCCAAGATTTCTTCTGGGAATTACTTACAGAAGATGTATTTCTTCATCTGTGACACAAAAACCATTTTTCCCCTTTATTTCCGCCCTCTGAGAAAGTCCTTGGAGTAATAGGTAAAATGTCAGAAATAATTAAGAAAAATACTGATATACACTGTGGCAGAGAATTATACCTTTTGAGATGGTCGTTGCCATCATCTGTAATCAGTCCCCTGATAGATATAAATACCAGCTTTATCACCTTGTTTTAGATGATGATGTGTTGAATCAATGTTGATGAAGACTATATTTTGGCAACTTCAGTTAAAGGGAAAGAATAGTTTCAATTGCGAAGCAGAGGACGTAAGTTCAAAATAGAGTAAGCAATTGACACAGAATACAGACATTCCTTTATATATCTGTGTGATCCTGTTCATAAAAATTCTTTCCTACCTTTTTTATTCTTAATTTTTCTTTTACTTTTACCTTAGACACTTCTGTGCATGGAAAGGAAACATCTCTGTAAGAGTGCTTAGGCAGCAACTGGTGTTAATATGTTTAACACATTAAACACTCAGAACATCAAGTCTAGTGGCAGGCAAGTGGTAGTGTCTAAACTCAAAGAGCTTATTTCATTTTAATGTTATGGAGGAAAAAATAGCTAGGTGCTGGTTACACCTTAAGGAATTTCCTGTCATGTGGTGACTCCATATAATATATATACTAATATTGTCACAGCCATATACTATGGTACATACAAAAAAAAGGCAAAGGGACCAGAGACCTTTCCTATGGCATATCTAGGAAATTTGTAGTTTCCCTTGGGGTTTACTACAGAAGATGACAGCCTTGGATTTAAAGGGACATCCTGAGTGAGAAGACTGCCACTGTGAAGAGAGTAAGAGAGTGAACTTGAAGGGGGTGATTTGCAAGATAGCAGAGACATTGGCAGGTAAGAAATTGAGGTTTGATGTTAGTGCGATAGAAAAGATAAATGCAGAAGACAAGAAAAGCTACAGGAAGAAGAATACGAGTTGCAAGAAAATATGAGGAAAGATGTACAGACGGCAAATTTGCCTGAAATGAACACAAGGCACCAGCTGATGCTGGCACAGTGCTGTGGGCTGACAATAGCACAGTTCTGTCCCCAAAAAATTCCTGTCTAGAGCTTGCTTTCTGCTTGGCATGGAGAGCATGTATCCAGTGAGTACCCATGCCCAGGAGCAATGTCTTTACTTTTTGGGCTAAGTGGCTATTCATAGTGTTAGGTGTTTATGTCCTTAAGAAAGAACCTTTTTGTCCTGCCTCTTAAAAGAAAAGGTCATATTTATTTTCAAGGGAAATAGATCATGACTGGATTTATAGTGCTGTGTACTCAAAGATCAAATTGCATGACCACAAGCATTTATGTTTTTATTTATAGGAAATAATATAAAGGAGCAAGACGCTTATGTGCAGCTTAAGTGTTGAGCATTTATCTTTTTCAAAATGCATTAGAAAGGCAAATGGACTTGGAAGGCCAGTTAAAAAACTAGGATGACTCACTGTAATTTATTACTTTTTATATTTAGGTAGATTTGAAGTACAAGTTATAGTGCCTGCAGATCAACTTGAACTGCTCTACTATATTTTATGAGGTACAAGGAAGCAATTGGTTGCATAAGGGGCTAAAGATTTGGTACTAAATCCTCTTCAACTTTTAAATGATACTTCTGTATTCTTTGATTTTTTAAAAAAAACCTTAACAGCTATGTCTACATAGTAAGCAGGTACCTTAACCTGCTTTGGAATGGATCTCCATATAAAAAGCCTTGCATCCACATGCAGACCTCTATAGATCACTCAAAACACTTTTCCAGACCTTGGGAATTCTGGGATATTGGGATGGTGCTCAGGGCCAGAGTTCTCATGGTCTACATTAGACTTAAAAGTTAGCTGAGTCCAAAATCCCCAGCAGGGAGGTGCTGTGTTCATATGAAGGACAATCCCTCCAGCCAAAACAGTGTAAGCAAACTAACCTACTGCCTCTGAACTTTTGTATAAAACTCAGATTCTTCCAGAAATTTTTCTAGAGCTTTTCTGGTGCATTTTTACCTCTCTCTTTCTCTACTTTTAAATTTCTTTTCTCCTTGTCTATCTATTCAAAGCAAAATTAACTGTGGAAAAATTATCCTGTTTGCATCACAGATAGAGTTAGGTCTCTGATGACAAACAGTAGCTCAATGTTCGTTTTCATTACAGAGGCATGAAAACCCTTGGCAAGTCTGAATGTTGCAGCCTTCATACACTTCTGTATCCTGGAAGCATGGAAAACTCCTTGATGTCTGAGACACACATGCAGTCTCACAGAATATGATATGTGAATATAACCTAATCTGTCTATCATGGAGCTGGAGAGTACATTGTCTTTCCATGTAAATGTATTAGAAAAGTCCCCAGAACTAATTTCTTGAAGTGGTTAGGAAAGCTGACAGAGCATAGCAGAGCTGGAGATTCTTTTTCTTGTTGCTCAGCAGACTGTGTTGAGTGGCTGGGCTCAACAGAGCACCACACACATCCAGTAAATACAAATTGTTGGCATCACCTGAAGATTATTGTTGTCTCTGGAAGACTGCCTGTCATGTGGATAGTTTTAATGCACAATATGATGTGCGATATGAAGCAAGTTTTGCATGTTTTCAGACAGAATACAAACCCAAGAGCTGCAGAGCATATCTGTGCAGAAATAGCCAAGAGCACCTGGCAACCAAATAATGGCTCCTGCTGGCCCAAAACCTGGTTCTGCTGGAGCTTCTGGAAATGCCCCATCTCCTCACTTCACTGCTGGCTCCACAGGGCTTTGAATCGGGCTCTGCCCAGCTGACATTGCGAAGGCTGAGTCTGCCTTTGTATTTTAGCTTGGATCAGGAGTGCACTTCTAAAGCAAATCTTGTGACTGTCTCCACCATTTACACTTTCATTCATGTTGAGGAACTGTCCTGAGTACGTGAACTGGAATTAATTTTAGATGAAAGTAAACCAGAAGGTATGCTCTAGGACTACATCTAACACACTCCAGTTCGAAATCAGTCTGTGGGGTTAAACAAGAGACATTCCCAAGTGTAAATAAATAAATAACTAAATAAATGCTTGTAATGTAGATTTCTGGTCCTCACTGTCAACTGTTTTGCTCTGCAGATCTGCTTCTGTTGGTCTGCACTATTTGCCAATGTGGATGTAGCCTTAAGGTTCAACCAAGCATTTTTTTGCAGTGTAAAAAGATCTTTCTAGTAGCTTCAGAGGATGCTCAGTCTGTCTGTGGTTCAGGTTTGTAAAGACTGAAACAGGGAAGATAATACTTGACCATCTTTATCAAACAGTACACAGATGAAAGCCTGAGAAAGTCCAAAGTGTAGTAATAAATATTTTAACTCTTACTACAACTCCGGGATTCTCATGCAGTTCTCTTCAATATATACGTATACATTAAATTCACAGATCTGAACTGTAAGAATACACCAAAGTTGATGGCAGTGCAAATAATCAAATCCTCTTAATATAGCTCTGCTTGGTCTCCCATATGATTTTCAGTGCCTGGTAATTGTTTATGGACCCATTTCCCCTGCGGTGCTGCTTATATATGTATATATAAAAGGAAGGGAGAAGAGCAGCCTCTCTTGGTGTAGCAGACAGTTGCTACATAAATCTGTGGTAGGCGGGTACAGGGTCACCCTAAAATGAGGCATAAATCATGAATCAAATCTGAGAAATAATGATACTAACTAGGGCAGTGTGGCATTGTGAATCTTTAATGAGGAAAGAAATATACATTTTGCAGTGTTTTGTTTCAGCAGTTTGAATAATAATTTTTTTTTTCACTGAGGACTTCATGCCATTTGGATTGTTTTCATTGAAATGTGAAAGTGATGTACTCGTAACCAAGTGAAATTAGATTTAGGGTTTTTTTCCTCTTTTTGAAAAGCAAAGGTACTTAGTACACAACATAGGAATTGCTTATGACACTGTGATATCAAGCCATTTTTGTGGAATTGCAAGAACACATGATAAAACACAATTTGCCATTAGTGCTGTTGGCAGTACTTTGAACTGGTAAAAGAGATACATTTCTTATTATTCAGACATATTTTGCTTTCTTTGTTAATATATGATAAATATACAATCAGTTCTGTAAGTCCTTGAAAGCGATGATATTCACTTCAGTATTTTAAAATTAAGTTTGATCCATCTTAAGTTTCAGCATGAGTTCTCATTGGCAGCATGACGTTAATAAATCATCAGAGCACCATTGATCAACTGACTTATTTAACACTGCACAAACAGCAAGAACTTATGCTGGGCCAGAAACCCCACTCCATGCCTTTGCCATTAGAGAGTTAATAATTTCACACTGACAGGTTATTAAGTTCTGTCTAGCCCGAGTTAATATGAAGAGTATTTAGAAGAGACTTCTGGGCCAAGAACAAGTGGGGCCGGGTTTGGTCCCAGATCAGGGTGAGCGGTTCCAGGTGAGACAGCTAGCTCTGTTCAGAGCCTCAGCTTTTCCACCTGAAAAATGGGGGAAATTATTCTGGTCCATATAATGTGGTTACAGATTGACTAAGTCCCATTCATTCCTTTAAATCCATTTTCTACTTCTGCTGTAGGATAGCGTTTCCCAAGTATTGTAATCCTTAACCAATTATCTTAGACTTCAGTCTCACTCGGCTCATTACATGTTTCTCTGCTCTCCATTCCCTGCTCATCTTTCTTTGATGTTGCATTTTCATACATTATATTCCCCACGTGCACTTGTAGGATTCAGCCTATATTACCTTATTATAACTTTCACTATGTTCATAATGAACTGGCTCTGTTTTCTCATTTCATGTAATAAAAAGAAACCACTGTCAAATAGCAACCATTAATAGCATGAATTTCTCCATCTCACTAAACAGAAACACTCAGATCTTCACCTGATAAATTTAGTAAAATTTGATCTAACTGTGTCTCCTCAAAACACCAGCCAGGTGTCTAAATTAAGTCTTAGATTAGAGCAATCATCAAGACTCCCTCTTTCATCTAGGAAAAAACAGAAATATTTAGAGAATGATTCAACCTGTACAAGGTGAATCATTAAATACAAAGTGAAGGTGTGTGAACACTGTCCATGGAGCAGGGGAGCTACCTTGAATGCCTGGAGTCCTGACTTCGCGTTCTTTGCAGAAGGAACATCTACATAGACCATATTCTTCAGCCTGCCAAAAAGGTAATGCAGAGAAGATATGAGAAAGGGTCAGATCATCATAACTGCCATGAAGAGGAAGAAGTGCCTACTATTTTTTGTGATTCCAGAAGTGTGGGCATTAAATGAAGGCAACATGCACGGCCTTAGAGAAGAGCACAGTGGTTCTGCACACAGCGTGTAGCTGAGCGTTACCTGCCGTGAGCCCACATGCTACGGGTATTGATCCTTTATGGAGGTCCAGTGAGCAACTGGAGAAGTTCACGGAAGAGAAATCCAGCAAGGACTGCTAATAGGAAGCCTCCGAGATGCACGTTTTTGGAGGCTGGCAGAGTCTTCTGGGTAAATATCACTAAATGTTTGCTCCTTTCTTGCACTAATTCCCAGCCATCCACTTTTGGTCACTGTTAAGGACAACTGGATTGAATGCACATCTTTCCCAAGCTGGTAAGACACTTTTTATAGCCTTCAGTACCTCAGCTGCCTGCCTAAAGCTGGTGGGGTGAATCTGTGCCTCTGTTTGCAATGTGTGGTTGTGGGTTCCCCATAGAGGAAGGTTTGTTCAGATCTCCTAATGGTCCTGCTCCTGTGAGCTGACTTGCAGATACACATTAGCATTTGTTAAGGTAAAGTTTCTAACATAGCATTAAATTGAGTTTTAAACAAATGAGCTGGTAGAAATGCTATCTGAATGATCACATTTCAGTTCAGCAAGACTGGATTTCTTTTCATTTGAGAAAGCTCTGATCTAATTTCGTGTCTTCCCACTGGATTTTTATTTCTCCCAGTCGGCAGTGTAATGGGTTACATTCTGGTAAAACACACAAATATTTTCCAACTGCAAACCATCGTGTTTCGGTGGTTTCAGCCTTTCAGATTTTTATCTGCAACTGTTATTACTACATTATTGTAACCACCACTTTTTTCCAGATTGAACGTGCTGCTATTTGAACTCTGATCCCATGGATGGAGCGTGAACAGCACCTTTAGTAGGATGGCAAACACTATCTGTTAAACTGTGGCCTTTTAAATGCTCATAGTTTCTTTGTATACATTGATCACTGTAAAAAGGAAATAAATTCTGGTCTTTTACTAATGGATGAATTGTGTGAATTAAAATATTTAGCCATTTTAAAGCATGGAGTTTGTATGTACTGAATTGTTTGTGGGACTGAATTTATAACGAATTTTTAAATTAGAGGTTAAATTCAAGTCCAAATGGGCAGATCTTAATAACTATATAAACCACTAACCACACCACTGGGCAGATCTTGATGTGTCTTCAATATTTAATTCAGTCAGATATCCATAAATAATTCAGTGCTTTTTAATTAAGGAAAATAGGATGTTTAGTTGATTTTTTTTAGCCTGGGGAATATTTATCAACATGATTCCATGCTTTTACTCTGCTCTAATGTCTCAAAAAAGCTTGATATTTTATGGCTTTTGGATTCTTTCTTAGTTACATATTTTTCTAAAAACAGGGACTTTGATTTGTAAATGTGAATGTGATCAATAAAAACCTATGGCTTCAAAGTGTCCTTATTTATATTTAAATCCTTCCTCTCACCTGCTGTTTGTTGCTTTTTAGTTATGTCACCAATCCCGCTGGAGTTCAAAAAATTTAGCTGGTCCTCTCTAAACTACCCAACATGTTCTTTTCCCATGTACTCTCCTGTCCCTGCAGCTTCTGATGTAAACCAGATTTAAGTTTGTGTAGAGCAGAGGTCAACATGAAAGCTTAAAACAAAACAAAAAAAACCTGGCATTCAACTTTTAGCTCTGGTTCTTATTATAACTCAAAGCTCTATTTTAGTAATTTTAAAAGGGTAGTATTGTTCTATATCCATACCTACCTTTCAGTTTCACTGAATTTCTTAATGAATGTGATGTCAACTTTAGATAAACTTCTAGACTGGTTGATGACCATTTGGATGAGTTGCAGCTAGTTATGCTTCAAAGGTAAAATTGACAATTATTTTGCAAATTGAGCTCTGTGAAGTGTGCATTTGTTTTGCTTTAGGTTATGACCAAGAGCAAAGCTTTGAACCCATTTCTCCCATTCCTGAGTAGTGATTTGCACAATCATGACTTTGGTGAGCCTTTGGTATCGGTAGTGGGAGTAGTGGCTTCATAAGATCACTTCAGTGACAGATTTCCTAAAAGTTTATTGCCAAGTACTTCAATTTTCTTGTACTTTTTTTTTTTTTTACCTGAACAGCTTTTTCAGTTCTGCAGCTTTGTAGTAACACACCCCTTTCTGAAAGCCTCAGTAAGTAATCATGAGTTAAGTGTTGAATGAGGATTAAATACTGCATGCTATAGCTCAATGTGTTTGTCCATTTACCAGTGTTGTATATATGTACCCAGCCTTCTGCGTTTTTCAGTGCTTAATCAGATGGAAATAGCAATTGGAGGTGTAATTCAGTGTTGTGCTTAAGGTCATTAAACCCTGTGGTAATGGGTAAATCCAGACACTGCTGTGGCCTTATAAGGCAATTTGGCAAAGAAACCAGTGCTGTTTTATTGAGCTGATGAGAGCTGGACAAGGACTGTATCCCACTTAAAGGATGAATTTGCTGTATTTTAGCTTACAAGGAACAGGTCTAAGCTGACAAGGATCTATACTGAGAACCTGCCAGCCTCTCCTCTTCTTACAGGGAGACGTCTGTACCCAGAACAGCCCTAGAGCTGCTCCCTGGTGCATTCCAATAGCGTTTGTCTTTCTGCTCTTCAGTTCAGCATCCATCTTGAACATACATTTCTGTGGAAAAAGTCCTTTTTCCCCAGGAATTTCATTCATCCAAAATGAATCCTGAGAAGGTAATGAAAGTATTCACTGTAATAATTAAATATAAATCAGAATAGAAAGCCTAATATTATAAAGGTTTAGGCCTTATCATGCAGCAGGTTGGCAATTAGACTGAAGTTAGAAGGATATGAGAGGTATCTGCAACTTCGTTGGAGCTTATAAAACATTGTAGTCAGTATCGTGCCCATAGCAAAGTCTGAGACTAGCTCTCAGCTGTGAATTTGGTATTACTTTAGCACCTCTTTTGCTTCTGGATACATATGGCCACTCTT